>NW_028244663.1:0-105686 GCF_964263255.1 Lissotriton vulgaris
CGTGATAAGTTAACAAGGACTGTTTATAAACATGCTTCTTGGTTTTTCATACATGAGAGCATGCATTGCTTCATACAATTGTGAGCTGGATATGTAACACTTGATATACATCATTGGAAAGAAATGGAACATTTTGACCGGTTCTTTCAAACATTGACATTTGTTTTAGTGGCCTTAGTGAGTGACATTTTGCAAACAAATGGAAATGGTGTACAGCTAATTTATATTCTTTTGAAAATCTGTGAGCACATGGAATATTAATTGTACAGAATATACTTGGGTGGCAGATTGAGTACCACTGATGGCAGGAGGCGCCTTAAGTGGTGCGCCTTAAGTGGTCTATGATCACACCAGACCGGTTGTATAAAGATATTAAGGATCACTGTATTGATGAAATTGCAAAATGTACTCAGGAAGGGCCAGAATCACGTCAGGTTTTAAGTGCTTTCCAAAGTATTACAGATAAGGTGTCTCACTTGATGTCAGCCCCAGTAAAGAGCGCAGAGATCTTGGGACCAAGATGGTTTGATCATGACTACTCTAGGGCTTCACGTAATTTAAGGACAGCCCTGTCAATAAAACCCAGAATTAAGGAAAATATTCAACAGTGCAGAAAGGAATACAAAACCGTTATTAATAGACGTAAGGAGTTTTTAAGAGAGGAGGCATGGATTGAGATTCCTGAACCCTCTACCTTGAAGTGTAGCTCTAGATTCTGGGCGGTAGTAAAAAGACCCTTTTTGACCCAGGACCCAGGGGATGGACTGGAATGCTGCATAACAAAGGAGGAATGGGTAACACATTTTACGCAACTGTACGGTGGGACGTTGAACGCTAATTCCAATTCCTCTCCCGGTAATAGCGGTGTTCATATTAGGTTTGATAGAGGTGAGGTTATTGAGGGCATAATGGGGCTTACAGCTGGGAAAGCACTGGGACCTGATGGGATCCCGCCAGACTTATATAAGTCTGACCCCAGTTTTTGGGCACCAATATTGGAATCAGTCTTTAATGCGGCATGCTAATATCGGCTGCCCGAAATCATGGGGGGTATCGACGATTGTTCCAGTTTTTAAGAAGGGGGACACGGGTCGTCCCCTTTGCTATAGACCTATCTCATTAATTGTTTCCATGGTCAAAATAGTGGGTAGAATTCTACTGCGGAGGCTCTCTGACTGGGCACTGGAAAACAGCATTGTGTCCATCTCCCAGTATGGCTTCTGCAGTGGCCGTTCTACCATTACACAGTGCCTTAACCTCTTTCTAATATTAAGTAAGTATACCATCGCCCAAAAGGGTACTGTGCACCATGCCTTCATGGATTTGTCATCAGCAGTCCATGAGGGACAAGGGTGTTGACAGTGCGATTGTAAACTTCCTTGCGGATCGACATAGTAACATCAGTGCTAATGTTAGGTACTCCCAAAATCTGTGTGTAACTGATAATTTTAATATAGGGAAGGGCGTGCGTCAGGGATGCATTCTTGCCCCTTTTCTTTTTAACTTTTATATTAATGATCTTGATAGCGTTCTGCAGAAAGTTAAGGCTGACTGTCCCAGAGTCGGCAGGCAAGGAATTCCTGTTCTTTTATATACAGATTATGCAGTTTTAATCTCTAGAACTGAGAGAGGTCTGCAAGCTCTACTAAATGCTTTTAGGAATTTTATGACAGATAGAGACCTCTTGGTCAACAATTCTAAATCCTTTATTATGCATGTTGGCCAACAACCAAAAAGGAACTTTGTATTTAAATTAGATAATGTAGTAATCCCTATCACAAAAACATTTACGTATCTTGGTGTCTCTTTTGACTCCAAACTTAGCTGGGGCCCACACCTTGATAAAAAATAAAAAGGAATTGGTAAGGGTAAATGCTACTATTTCTAACTTTGCATCAAAACTGGGGAAAAAAACAAATAATGCCATGTTAAAACTTTATAATGCAAAATCAGTGGCAACTGCCGTTTATGGTAGTGAAATATGGGGCTATGTGGCTAGTGAACAACCACAGACGGCTGAAAACTCTTTTATGAAACGCCTTTTGTGTGTTCCAGCAGCCACATCCAACCAAGTAGTACACGAAGAGCTAGGGTCGCAATATCTCTGTGACATTTTCTCATTACGTCCGCTGACTTGCTGGTTAAAACTGTGGCTGAACCCAGACATACCACTGACCCTCCTGATTATGAGAGATTACTTGTCTCAGGATAATGCAATGGGTACACCCTGGTTAAAATATTTGAAATTAAACTTTTTAAAGCTTGGTCGCTTGGATTTGTTCGAGCACCCGAGCGGGATAGTGAAGTGTGATGTGGATGCAGTTAAGCAAGCTTTCTGTATGGGTAGAAAACTTAAAAGAGAAGGTGTTGAGCTCCTAAAACCAAGTGTAAGAAGATTTGTTATGATAAAAACAGGAGATATGATGGAGCCCTATCTGATGGGATCGCTGACTTCCCACGGAAAGTTCCTGCTAACGAGGTTCAGATTAAACCTTTTTCATCATCTGCTGTTTAGACCTAAACATGCTGCTTTTATTAAACCTACAGCTCCCTGTGGCTGCGACGGTATGTCTCCACAGGATATGCTGCATTTGATATTTTTATGCAAATTTTATGAATATCCCCGCAAATGCTATCTGGTCAATCTTTTAAAGAAACTTAATTTTAATCAAATCAGACCAGCATTATAGTATTTGCAGCTTTTGCACAGTGACAGTATCCTTCAAGTTACCGAATTTTTAAAATTGTCCATTAAGATGAGAAATTGTTTGGACCAATGATGGTATCTTTGTTGATTTGACTACCTGCACTAAATGAATTTACTATGTATGAATTTTGCTGTACCCTGCACTTTTTGCACTATTTGCTCATGTATTATAATCATTGTGTGTTTAATATGTTTTAAATTGTTAATATTGTTAATGCACTTTTATGGTTTGAATCAACACCGAATAAAGTCATTTTGACTTTGACTTTACTTTGGTGGTGTAATTTTGGTGACTTGCTTTTCTAACAAGGTTGGGCAGGGGCGAAGCAAGGCCAGAGGAGTGCATGGTCATGAGCCCAGGAGACGCAATTGAGTTTAGTGCACAGGAAAGAATGAAAGGGAGATTGCACAGTGAATTGCACTTCACCTAAATATCATACCGTTTCTGCACCTAAACAACCCAAACTCGAATGCAAAAAAAAGGTTGGCTGCTCGCAGGTTTTTTTTATTACTAGTGATTGCCGCTGACTCCATGCCTGCTTACAAAATCTCGGCTGTTAATAATTGTGACAACCTCACAATCTTGAGATACATCGCCGAACTGGGATAATTAAAGAGCCAGGGGGGCGCGAGAAAGTCTAGCCAGCTGCCTCTGCTCCCCTTTCCTGCCCCTGAGCAGAGAGCCCTGGACGACAGTTGAAACAAGCACTGATGAGCGACGGCTGGAAAGTAAACATTTTAAAAAGTGTCATTGGTTCATCGGTGTTGCGCTGCAGAACTTCAATACCCAGTGGAAAGAATGAATGGGAGATTGCCCAGTGAATTGTACTTCACCTAAATATCATATTGTTTCTGCGTCTAAACAACCCTAACATGAATGTGGTCGTCTTTGACGTCTCTTTAAATCGAAAGTAAAGCTGAAGTGCCAAAAAAAGAGAGCAAGAGAAGCCAAAGTCCGATATCCTCAGCCAGCGAAGCGAGAGAGCCCTGCAAGCCTGGCATTCCCGGTTACGACCCGGCAGCGTTATACAAAAACAAGCATTTGCAATGCAATAGGACTTGCATTTACGCAATACCTATTGCATTGCAAATGCTAGTGCGGGGACAGGAGTGCAGACGGGCAGGCGAGAAGGCATGGACTGCGGGGGAGTCACGGGAAGTAAATAGTGCTCACAATATAAACAAAACATACTGTGCAACAATGGAAGTAAACGGGCCAATAGCTGTGGAAGGATACAAATGACGACATGGTCATAATAAGGAGGGACTAACAAGCCTCATAATCAATCAGACAGCAGCATATAAGAAAGACAATGACAGGAGCCAATTAAAAACATGGGCAGAGAGTGGGCAGAGATTCCACGGAGCTTCCACTCCATACTAGATAACTAAATAACTGCATGCCGCTATGGGCTCGACCTAAAAGGTGAGTGAGCCTGTAGGTCTCACTCCAGTGACACATGGTAACAAGCATTTACAATGCAATGGTCTCGGCATTATTAAAGGAAGAGCTATTGGCATTGCTCATGACTTTTTTTTTTTAATCATAAATAAATGGCATTGTCATTTACATTGCCAATAGCTTAATCGTTAAATAAATGTCATTGTCATTTACAATGCCAATAGCTTAATCGCTCGCAAATACGCAAATACATGACCTATTGCATTTACACCCACACAGAGCCACAAACACAAAGCCACCCACACACACATAGAGCCACCCACACAGAGCCACCCACACAGAGTCATTCACTTAGAGCCACCTACACAGAGCCACCCACACCCAGCACTTGAAGAGGAACAGAAATGCAATTTACAAATCGAATAGGTCTGTCTTGCAAATTCAATACCGACTCAAATACTTTTTAAGTCTGCTATTGTGAAAAAAGGAACAAAAAAGGGTTATTTCTGTAATCAGTGCATCTATAAAGGTAAATGATTTAATGCTAAGATTCATTGTATTATTCAGATGTAAAATATTCCCTCGTGCATTGCAATGCAAGCGCTGCATAGGAGGCGGAATGATATATCAAACAGCCACATAGCATGAAAATAGTGGAAAGAACTCCTCTGGATGGAGCCAACTCCATCCACATTGCATTCCAAATAATTGGTAACAAAAGGTCTCCAGTGAGCTGCACCATCAAGCCAGACCTAGACAAGCATTGGCAAAGCCGGCCTGTCTAACATTGGCTACCAGCCTTGTGATTTTAATTATTTGTTATGTTCCATTACTGTTCTTGTAAAACTTTATTGTTGGGTGAGGTGGGGGCATTTGCCCTTATTAAAAAAAATGGTTTAACACAAAGCAGTTTGTCTCAAAAAACACACACTGCCATATTGCCCCTGGCACGAAGAAAAGAACCCCGTCACTCAAAGCGAAGTTATCCAATGCCTGGATTGGGCTGACCCATTGCCTCATGCTGTAGTGGGCGGAACAAAAATGTAAATGACACAAAAACAGACCAATGGATGAAGATAGCAGGTCACAAGTCCCTTTAAATTACTTACGTTTGGTAAGTTCATGTGGTATGGCGACCTAAAATGGATCACAAAGGTAAATAGAAGAGCCAGGGCGCCTTGAGAGAGGGGGTTTCAGTGAGGGTTAAGAGAAGGGGGAGGGTGAAGAGTGCCAACTGTGGTTATTAGAGATTCTTTAGAAACCACTCGACGCAGAGGCCCCTCCCCAGTGCTTTGCTGAAAAGGCAGCCGATCGATGATAATAAACACACTGGAATGGCTGATAATATTAATAACAACAACAAAAGCAATAGTATAACAGACGCTTTTTATAGCGCCCAAAACTAACTGAAAGACTCCTTGGCGCTTTTTATCGTTGCTAAGAATACACAATTTAAAGGAACAAAAAAAGACTGCCAAAGTCCGGGAGTGCTTAGAAATGGCTAAACTCCGGTTTAAATATACACTTGCACAGCTACACCCCCCCCCCCAACCACCACCACAACCTCACGTGTAATGCAGAGATTTGGTTTTAACAACAGTAAACATGCTGGCCTGTATTTAACTTTCCATTGGTGCTGTCCTCTGAGAGGAACAGCCTTGACAGGGGACCTGCTGACGACTGTGTACCTACAATAACTGCACATATGCTAACATTTCGCAGGGCTCTCTCTGGGTTTCATTCTTGTAAGGTCCATGTGAGGTTAATAGAGTACTCGTTTCTTACCCTTGCGCACAGCCGCATCAGAGAGCACAGTGCAAAAGGGCACATACATAGACTGCGAAACGTAGACAATGTTCGTTCACATCATCACAACCATATCATGTATACACAACCACAGTCCATATATTACGTTTAAAAAGCTGCAAAATGTCAAAGAAGCTAAAAAGCGACCAGGACCGACCATCCCATCTATCAACACAAATCTACTATATGTTTCACTGCACCTGAACGAGACATGGCATTTTATTTAACAAATAAAATGCATCGAAAGCCTTAATCCCGGCGTCCTGGCGTGAAAAGTCTGTGTGATCCTGGGCAGACCCCCTTATGTCTTGCGGTTATGGAGTATTTAGAAAGCAGTTGAGTGGCATAATCAAGCGCTCTTAAGAACTATCGCCTCCCAGTTCAAGGACTGCATGACCCCCACCCTCTATGGAGCCTGACATTCGGCTAAAAACCGCCTCAGCCGAGATGTGCTAATTCCATTATCCATTTAGGCGCTGGACGCCTGAACTGTTGGGGGGAGGATACGTACTCTCATAAGGGGGCAAGAAGGGCCAGATAACCACTTACCCGGGCAGCGCCCTCAGTCAACCCCACCCTCCTCCACCCGCAGAGAGACATGCCATTCACCTGTTGCTTTCTAGGACACAGCCGCGCTGCTAGTCACCGCCAGGGATGTGAGCCATTTATAAATTATACAATGAAGAAATGACAAGGGAATATGATGCCTCAAACTAGGGACTATCCTTAGAAAATGAGGGTGGGTGCCACCCAAGCCATGGGCGGGAAGGGGTGTGAAGCAGCACTTCGAGCCTGGGAATTGCGGGTCCCACCTGATGACAAGCAGGACAGCGCCAAGAAGCCGAACAATTGGCAGGCTGTGAGCTTCACAGTGACTCCTGTGAACAGCAGCGACACTAGGATGTGTCCTGGTCTCAAAGCCTTAGCTGTCACTATGCCACAGCCCCTTGGCAAAGACAGAGGGAGGGCCGGAGCCTAAAAACCCGCAGTGGGGGCGGTGCAGCGGAACCATGACTGCAGCTTTGTGCGGACCATCTGCCCGAGCATGGCAGGCGCTGGCAGCGCATGGCACGGTGCCAGGGCAGTACAGCGTTGGGTAATGGTATAGCTGCATTTTTACTACGTCCAGTGGCAGTGCGGCATGCCTAACGCAGATCCAGCGGGCACTGCACCTGTCGGGAAGACAGAGTGCCAACTGCAGGTCTGAGGGGCGATGCTCATCACTGTGACAATTCTTTATATAGTGCCACCGCACACTCAACCTTCTCTCAGCGCTTTAAATAGTGGGAGTGGTTTCATGTATCCCGGGAAGGCGACCCTCGCCCTGTGCCCACAAACCAACCATTTAACTGGAGACACAAACTGACAACACTAGAGACAGACAGACACACGAGAGATCATACTGACACACACACACACACACACGCACACACACACACACGCAGGAGCTGCACCAGAAAGCAGACTGACACACAAGAGATGCTGACACACAGCGAGCAACTGACAAGAAAAAACACAAGCTAGCCAAAGATGCAGACATGCACAGTACAAAAGTCAGGAGGCAAGAGAGACCGACGCAAAGGACAGACATACATACATACAGAGGCTGATGAGCAATACAAGCAGACAGACAGCATTAGACAAATACAGAGTGACACAAGAGGGACAGGCTGACAACGCCAGAGAGACAGAGGCTGATCCTCACACAAACGGACAGGCCAACAACACTGCACAAGACAGAACAACAAGAGACAGGGGCGAACAACACAGCAGAGAAACGAACTGACAAACCAAGGCAGACAGACTGGTGATATAGGAGGAGCAATCTATGACGAGATACAACGGGTGACAACACAGACTCACAGACCAGTCACAGACTGACAAAACAGCAGATGCACCTGAAGCCCACAGGATAATATCACAGACTGACATCACAGAAAGGAAAGGCCTGTCAACACACGAGGGACAACGGCTGACAGAGGCACCTTCACAGACTGACAACACGAGATAGACTCTGACAGCAAAACACAGACTGAACACAACACACACAGACTGAAATGACAGACAGGAACAGACTGGCAGCACACACATGGACTGACAACACTGCTGCCTCCTACCTCACAGTCCAAGTACCTCAGTGCCGCGATGCTGACTTATAAATCCAAAGCAACAACCCATAACAATGACCCTGACTGCCAAGATGCCCCGGGCACTGACAGGCTTCAGTGGGCCAGGGTTCAAGGGCCCAGCGGAGGAGAGAGCCCAGGAAGGCGAGCAGAATTCCTGCTGGTGTGAGGCCAGGCGGAGCAGGAACTCCTGAGCGACGGCGAGCAAGTGGTGAGCCCAGCTGATCCATCCGGCAGCCTGTGGAGTACCTGGAGAACCGTTCAGCACCGGAACCACGACCAGCACACTGAGAGCGACGCATCACAACTGGGATATGCCGTGAGGAGCTGCGTGAGGAGCAACCAAGCCGGTCCGGGATCTATACACTGAGGGCGGTAGGAGATCCGCAACGAACGGGGCTGCTGAAGCACAGGTGAGCTCCTGGCCTCACAGCTTGGGAAGCATTCACTCTTGGCGTGAGTGGCGCCCATCTTGGGCATGCAAAGGAGGCAGGCCCATTCTTTTGCAACTGGGGAGTGGAGGCTGATGACACACAAGGCCTGAGGCCCCTACGAACGAGGGCAGGAGTAAACTGTGAGTGGCTGCCTAAGAGAGGATATAAAGAAAGGAAAGGATCGGTAGGACTTGCTTGTGGGGCCACCGGAAGCATAACAAACCAAAATGGAAATGCGCCAGAGCACAGTGCCAACAAGAGGGTAAACAAGCAAAAAAAAATGCCCACCGCAAACATCCGAAAATTTCGGATTCGGGGGCGTGTTTTTGGCATTCTGAGTGACGTCACAGTCAAAAGAACGCAAGAAACCACGCCCCCGAATCCGAAAGAGACGGGGATTGAGCGGAGTGATGCCCCTCTCCTCCAATGGCTGGCCTCCGTTTAGGAAGCCAGCCAATGGAGGAGAGAGGTTGGTTCAAGCCCCCATACTCAAAATCATTAAATCTCTTCCTGGAGACTGCGCAAGCGCAGCCTTCGGTCCTCGACCTAAAAAGGTCCTGTTCACTACTACTTATCACTACACAGTATTCTGCCACCAATGCGCTTGTGCTGCTTAACTCCTAGTAAAGGCGGTAGCCTTCCACTATAAAGAGGGTAGAGCTTTGGGAGCCCCTCCCAGTCCAACAAGACCACAATCTGTGAGTACGGCCTATGACATGGTGTGCACGAATGATCCATGTTCGCCTATGGCAAAGTCAGCATTAGTGATCCAGACAACAGTATATTTAGGCACTCAGAGCAGAGGTAGACGTGTTTACCATGCAGAAGACTTTTTTGCCCAATGTCCACATTATAATGAAACACAATTATTAGAATTACACCAAAATACTAAAGCAGGTTAACAGAATTAGGAAGTATGAATCTTTCTAAGAAAAAAACAAAAATTGTTCATAGAATAATATGGGAAACCTAAAAGTCAATATCATTAGGGAGGTTGAAGGCATTTGTCAGTAATGTTGGACCTAGGTAAACGTTGTAGCCTGCCATGATGCAGTAGGGTTGGGTAAAGCATATTGGTATAACCCTTTCAACAGGATAAAGAAAGTAGTTTACAACACTGTGTCGTTTTAAGGTAAGCATGAAGGCTTGTCCAGATCCTCTGGAAGTCAAAATGTTGGAAGCATTTTTTAGGGGCTATTTCACCAAAAGATGACTACCATCTTCATAAATGCTTCATTTGTTTATTAAATTTACAGAACTCTTCTTTGGGTTTCAGAACACAGCAGTCATTGGGAAAGAGCCTTCTCAGCTGCTCTCCTGAAGATTGCAGGCACTAGCCCACTATCTAATAAATATTTCAGTACACTCCTTTTTTGGGACCCTTTTCCTTCGATCCAGCTCTGGGAAGATAGTACACAGCAGTGACTCTCCTGTAGGAGTCTCAAATTCTCTTGCTGCTGTTTGTAAGCAGGAGGCAAGCTTCCCTGACTCCAAGAACAGCATTCAACAGCATTATTCAAAACTTTTAATTTTGAGAGAGAAAGATCCACTCTGTAGTGGTCTAACCTTCATGTCTCTGGAGTTTTGAATACTCACACTTTGGATTTTCCTATTGTGAGCGGTCCACTTCGGAATATAGAAGTCTTGCATTTGAAATGATTATACAGTCGCTTTTCTTGGTGTTCCTGTGCCGGCTGCTGCACAGCACCTGTTGCCTATAAGGCTTATTACCATTCAACTCTGCTTCGTTTGTACATCGTACTTACTACATTATTGATGGCAACGATCAACAGGTGTCTGCAGAAACCATGAAGATCATCGGAAGCCGAGGTTGAGGTATGTTGTCTCCGACGGTAGGCGGAAACCTCGTCAAGTCGAAGTCCTTTTTAGCTGTGACAGTGAAATGTGCATCATTGACTGAAAGTAAGGTATTGGTTGCGATATGCACGTAAAGAAGCAGCAGCATTTAGAAAAAAAAGAGGGAGAGCTTAGGCAACATTGTGTGTGACGTCAGGAAGGAAACACTGCCAACGAAAGGTGCTTACTAGTTGTTGACACACGCGAAGCACACAGCGTAGGCGCCATATTGAAAGTATTTCAAGCAGTGTTAAATTGGCATGTAACTCTAACTAGGCATTGAAATACGTGCTGCCATATTGAAATCTGTGAAATTCACTTAATTGTCAAAGTGTTCGTCGAGAACAACTATATTAAGTTCTGGGAATTTTGTAACCTCAACGGTTACTTAAGTTCAAAGGCATATTTGTCGTCGAATTACAAAGGTTGTGGAATTAAAACAATTTTTAATAAAGAAGAAGTTGGTAGGCGAGTTGCCTTATGTTCAGCCCTAAACATGCATTTTTACTTAATGGTGACACGCACTCCTGGCGTTTCAACGAAGTTCATGTTGAATTTGAGCAATAGTGCAGTTGGTCTTCAACATTAAACACGCAAGTTATTCTTACGGTGACACGCACACCAGGTGTTTCAACGGATCCTTACAGTGTTTGTTTGTTACAGTGACACGCACACCAGGCTTGTCTACGGATATAATAGGGTTGGTTTGTTACGGTGACACGCACATCAGGCGTATCAATTGCTTCTTAAAAGAATTTGTTTATTAAGGTGACACGCACAACACGTGTTACAACGAGTCATTCTATGAGTGCAGTGACTACAGGTTTAACATGTATCTTTGCTACGGTGACACACACACCTTGGTTGTCAGAGAGTTATGCATTGTTTGTAGAAAACTCATTATAATATTCAACTCCTATGTACGGTGACACTGATTTTGTTTCTTAAATTTAAAAGTGTCAATACTGTGTAGCTACGTGTTTCTTTGTTATTTTTAACACATACAACAGTTTTATTCTTCATTGTGTTTTCCTGTACTCTACAGTGTTTTTATGCATTTGAATATTTTATTTACAAGTCATATGGTTAGGTTCTCGTATTCCATGACATAGTAACTTACAATTTTATATGGTTATAACATCTGGTTATTTATTAACAAAAATGCAATCAGTGTCTCCTCCTCCTCCTTTTCTTGAACTTCCAGGAAATCCACCCATTTTGTGGAAACATTTTATGATGCCTTTGTCACTTATCTGAGTGCCATTGGTGCTTCGCTGTATAGAGCAGAAAGAAAGAAATGCCTCCTTCTAGGTTCATTGGGTTTCGAAGGGAGGTCTATCTTCAAACATTTGCCACCTTTGATACAACCTCAAGATGAGGAAGACATTGATGAGTTTGTGGAGGCTGTCAAGAAGTTGGAGCTATGTTTTGACGTTCAACCTAGTCTTGTAGTTATCAGGCACATGTTTTTCAAACATAAACAAAAACCTGGAGAGGATGTCGACATCTTTATCTCTGCTTTACAAAAGCTCAGTGCAGATTGTCAATTTGAGACATTCATGGAGCAGTTAATCAGAGACCAGTTCATTTTTAAATGTTCAGATAAGAATATTCAACAAAAGTTACTATCCATGGACAATCCTACTTTTGAAGAAACTATTTGCACTGTGAAGACTATTGAGCTGTCCAAGGTATCTGTGAAAGAGTTAGAGGAGAAAGACAAATCCAATGATACCGTGGGAGTTGTACTGAAAACAGGTTCTTTAAACAAACCAATTTTTGCTTCCGTTGTGGCAACCTTTCTCACATGAAGTCGGGTAGAGGGTTTCCGGCTAAAGATTTTGTTTGTAGAGTGTGCTGGAAAATTAGGCCATTTTGCCTAGGTTTGCCAGAGTGGAAAACATGGTGGTACATTCATTCAAGATGTAAAACAAGTCTCTTCTTCTTCCCCTTTAGTTGCAAATGTGTCTGTGGTGGAGCATGGTGTCGTTGACAATTACAATAATATCCAGGATGACCTGAAAGATATGGTTGTGGTCGTTGGTGAGCAAAATGTTACAGAGGGTGACATTTCTGAATGTGTGGATCCATACGTTGATATCACCATTTGTGATAAAAGGGTGTCTTTGTTAGTTGACTCAGGAGCAAAAATAACCATGATCACCTAAGCGTTGTTTTATGAAGTCTGGGGCTCACGATGGTTGGCACCTCCTGATAGATCTCCTGTTTCATACAAAGGGAGGAGAATTGAACTAGCAGGTTATTTTGAAGACATCCTTGAGTTCAGGGGTAGGAAAATCCATGGGAAAGTGTACGTGGCAATTAAGGGGTTGTCCATTCTTGGGTGGTTCCATCAAGGACTTTTCAAAATGGTGCTTAGGCCTATGAGCAAGGATCAAGTTTCCGTTGTTTGTTCGGATAATTTCAATGTAAATTTGTGCGAACACTACTCTTCAGTTTTTGGTGGAGGCTTAGGTCAGATAAAAGGCTTTACTCATGAAATCACGGTCAAGGATGACACCATTGCTCTCAAGCACGGGCTCAGGAATGTTTCCTCTAGGGTTTGGGATCATTTGGAACAGGACCTCAATAGATTATGTGGTCGCAAAGAAGAAGAATGGTACATTTTGCGTTTGCATTGACTTGCGCAGTCCTAATAAAAATATTTGGGTTGATTCTCTTTTTTTTTCTTTTTTTTCTTTTAAATTGTTTTTATTATTGAAGGAAGAACAGAAAAGACATATGTTATACAATCCAAGAAAAAAAGTATATAAGTAGTTACAATATTAATTAGGTAGACAATTTTTGGACAAAGAATGTTAGAAACAGAGGTCTGACAAATACTAAACTTTGACAAAAATAGTAAAGAAAAAGAAATAAAGTCTTACAGATAATATACCAATATTTAAGCTAGCCTCGTTTTCTTTCTAGTTCATATAGATCATGATTCAAAGAAGTTTAACTAGATTTTTTCCTTCTTTTGTAGAGCCTTGAGGCCCCTGTGTCTCGCTAATGACAGTTCCATAGTGTTGATTTCTTTCATCAAGAGCCACCAATCGAAGATATCTGGGATATCCTTAGATATCCATAGTCTAGCAATGACTAGCCTGGCACATGCAAAGATAATAGTTATTAGTTCTTTATAGGGACAATTCGTTTCCTGGATATCTAGTAAGACCAATTGTACTGAAAATGGTGGTGTTACAATTTGTTTGTTATTTAAGATTTCAGACAGTCCTTTCCAAAATAGCAAGAGCGCTGGGCATGAATAAAGCATATGTTCTATGCCTGCCGCTTCTTGATCACACTTCGGACACTTAGTTTTCTTATTTAATTGATTACCCCGTACCCAACTAGCTATTCTCTGTGGTGTATAATAAAGTTGAGTGATGGTTCTGTACGTCTGTAATCTCAAGCTATTAGACTGGACAATCAAGTTTATATGACGTAAAGAATATGAGATCTGTGAGGGATTGATATTCATACCCAGTCGGAAAGACCATTTGGCAGCTATTTTCGTGTAGTCTTCGTTTTTACCCTGTATCAGATATCCGTCAAAACGTTTTTTTAGATTTTGAAGTACTTAAAATTCTTTATAATTTAGGGGATAATATGTACTTTAAATACATTCAGATAAGGGATTATCTGCTCTTTAAAACGAAAATTATGGAAGTGATAGAATCAGATATACTTATATGTCTATATTCTAACAAAGTAAAATCATTATTAAGCATAGGGGGTTGATTCTCATCCACTTCCAGAAATTTCTGATGGGTTATCCATGATCAATGGTTCAAAATGGTTCAGTAAGTTAGACTTAGCGTTGGCTTACCACCAAGTTGTCTTGGATCCTTCCTCTAGGCATCTCACAGCTTTTGTGTCCCCAATTGGCTCTTTTCAGTTCTGCAGAATGCCCTTCAGGTTAGCTTCTGCAGCGGCTGTGTTTCAGAGGATTATGTTATCTGTGCTCAAGGGTATCTAAGGCGTTGCGGTTTTCCAAGACAATGTCTTTATTTACTGTGATTCAAGTGAATCTCATGATCAGTATTTGTATCGTGTCTTGGATGTCATGCAAGAAAGGCGTGTTGTTTTAAAGAAAGAAAAATGCTTATTTAAAGTACAGAAGGTGGGGTACTTAGGTCATGTGTTGACAGAGCATGGTGTAGAGCCCAGGCCAGGTCTAGTTAAGGCTATTGTCAACAGTCCTGCTCCTAAGGACAAGGTTGGTCTGAAATCATTTGTCGGTCTTTGTGAGTTTTACTCACGGTTTGTGCCTGATTATGCTTCAAGGATACAACCATTGACGAACATGTTAAAGAAGAGTGTGGCTTTTGTTTGGGATGACACGTATCATGAAGTGTTTGAGTGAATCAAGACCAAGTTGGTTAGTCCAAAGACCCTCATGCTATGTGCACCATCACTGTTGATAAAAGTGGTGTAGGCTTAGGTGCTATTCATACCCAGTGCATCAATGGTACTGAACACATGTTGGGTTATGCTTCCGGGGTGTTAGGTGGACCTGAGTTAAATTTTGCTGTGATCCCTACATTTGGGGAAATCATTTTCAACTACATACTGATCACAGTCCCCTTGTTTCTATCCTGTCAGGGGATAAGATTAAAGAGCATACCCCAATAATTGCTCGTTTGTCTACCAAGTTGCTTCAGGACAATTTTGAGGTTTCATACATTCCTGGCAAAAAGAAAGGAAGAGCAGATTACTTTTCCAGGTTTCCGATTGAGGATGTTGAATCTCTTTCTGGTGATGATAATGACGAAAATGACATCAACTGTTTCATTGCTTCTTTGACTTTGAATGACGTGTGCTTTGAAAGAAAGGGTATGGAGAGATGAATTGTCTAAAGATGCTTTGCTCTGCAAAGCTATTAACTGTGTAAAGAGTGGTTGGCCAAGGGAGAATAACGCACCATACTCATTACAAACATTTGTCAAGGTTTCAATGGAACTTTCTGTGGAAGATGGATTGTTGGTACAGGGCGACAGATTAGTTCCTCCAGATTAGTCAGTGGTGCCCATGAAGGGTATTTGGGTAAAACACTCACAAAAAGAAGGTTGCATGAATATCTTTAGTGGCCTCAAATGGACAAAGATGTTGATGTTTTCGTTGGTGAGTGAGTGGTGTGTTCCATTGTTGAAAATAATTTTATATTGTTATAGACTTTGTCGTTCCTTTCAATTTACTTCCAAATTCCTCAAGGTTTGCTGTTTTTGTCATTGACTGTTATTCAAGGTGGCAGGGAGTACGTTTCATTGCTGAACCCAACTCTAAAAATGTTATAGATTTTTTAAAGAAATTTTTCAGCATGAAGATTTTCCTTCTACCCTTGTATCCGACGATGGGGTGCAGTTCGTCAGTCAAGGTGTTTGAACTATTTTTGCAACAAGGGGGAATAAATCATTCCAAAAGCTCACTCTAGCATTCACAAACGAATGGCCTGTTGGAACGCATGAATAAGGTTTTGAACAACTGTGTGCAATAGGCAATAGCTGGAAAGTGCAATGTACAGATTGCTATTCGGTCCATGTTGTGGTTCTACCATATTAAACCTCATTTGTCTACTAAAGTGTCCCCTTTCGAACTTCTACGAGGAAGAAAGCTGTGTTCAAAGGTGTGTCCCGGGTGGATGTCGAAGAGGGTAAAGATGGATTCTGTGATTGATGTGGAGGGTTTTTTACGAGATAATGTTACTTGTGCTCAATCTTGTCAAAAAACTTACTTTGATACTAGGAAAAGATCAGTTCCTCACATGTTCATTGTGGTGATGTTGGGTGAGTGTGAAGATCCTCGTACACAGCAAGAAAGGTGATTTCAAATTCTCTGAGCCCATGGTTGTGGATAGAGTTTGTGGTAGTGCTATCAAGTTGAATAACAAACATTGGTGGAATGTGTCCAGAGTTGTTAAATTGACTGGGCATTGAATTAAGAAAAACTTACATTGTGGACGGTCTGATGTTGCTGATAGTCTGTCCGCAAATGTTCCCTCACCCGTGTGTTTACGCAGGAGTGAGAGACAGCGTTCTGTTCCTAGTAGATTTCAATAATCTTTCCTTCTTTTTATTTTTCTCTTCTTTTGTCTCTTTCTTTCTTTCTTTCATTACTTCTCTTTGTTGTTCTTCTCTTTTACTCTTTCTTTTTTTAAGGAAGAGGATAATGTAGTGACCTAACCTTCATGTCTCTGCTCTTTGGAATGCTCACGCTTTGGACTTTCCTGTTGTGAGCGTTCCACTTCGGAATGTAAAAGTCTTGCACTTGAAATGATTATACAGTTGCTTTGCTTGGTGTTCCTGTGCCAGCTGCTGCACAGCACCTGTTGGCAATAAAGCTTATTACCATTCAACTACGCTTCTTTTGTACATCGTACTTACTACACACTCCTTAGTCCTTTCTTAGGTATCAGCAATATCTTCTTATACTCCACGTTTCAGAGCATTCATATTTTTAGGTGGTTGGAGTCATACTCTATTGTGGTAATTCACTAGTGGTTAGTGACTTGCCCTCAACCTATTAAAGTATATTTCCCATGCTTCCTCCAGCTGGATTTCACAATACTCCCTGCATTTTATATTGAAGGTCAACCGAGTTAAACATTGCAAGAGATAAACTTTTTAAACGGTCTTAGCAACATTAATAGGCATTTTAGAAACAGTGGCAGGCTATGCCTTGGTATAAAAGCCCCTGGCCTGCGTATTCATAGAACTCTGGTGTCTCCACTGAAACATACAAGTTGGTATAGTTTCCGGGTGGTAAATCCGATAACTGTGCGTTATTTAAGGCACGCTTACTATTGATTTGTTTTAATGCCAAAGCTAGGTCGAAACATATAAAGACATTATAACACTTGCAAAAGCTGCAGTAGTATATGAATGCCTGCCAGCCTATTTAAAATGTTGGTTAACCCACATGAAGGCGATGAAATGTCACACTGGATCCTAATTTGGGTACTTTATGTTTATGCCGGATTGGTGTCAGTACAACGCGATGTTTTACAACGCGTTCCGTTACAACGCGATTTTTACATCGCAAATACCATTACAATGCATGCCATTACAACGCATGGCATTACATAGCAGATGGTATTACAACGCATACCATTACATCGTAAGTATTGGTAAGTATATCTTTTTTTAAAAAAAAGTAATAAAGTTAATTAAATTAATTTAAAATAATAAAAATAATATAACATTATTAAAACAGTAATTAATTTAATTATAGTAATTTAAAATAATATAATTAATGATATATAAAAAATTTATAAATAGAAAATAATATAATGTAATTAATTACAATAAATATAATTATAATTTAATTAAGTTATAAATAATACATAATATAATTATAATTAATAAAATTAAAAGAATTTAATTAATTAAACATTTTTAAATAATATAATTTAATTATAATCGTTTATTAATACATTTAAATTAATAATATATTAATTTAATATATTTAAAATAATATAATTAATGATATATAAAAAATTTATAAATAGAAAATAATATAACGCAATTAATTACAATAAATATAATTATAATTTAATTAAGTTATAAATAATACATAATATAATTATATTTAATAAAATTAAAAGAATTTAATTAATTAAACATTTTTAAATAATATAATTTAATTGTAATCGTTTATTAATACAATTAAATTAATAATTGTAAATATTGTTATTAATTTAATTAAATTAAATTAAATTAATTTAATTAATTTAATTTATATAAAGTCGTAATACCCCTGTACCCCAAAACCCAAACCCTGCCCTAAAACCTAAAAACACCCCTGTACCCCAAAACCCAAACCCTGCCCTAAAACCTAAAAACACCCCTGTACCCCAAATCCCAAACACTGCCCTAAAACCTAAAAACACCCCTGTACCCCAAAACCCAAACCCTGCCCTAAAACCTAAAAACACCCCTGTACCCCAAAACCCAAACCCTGCCCTAAAACCTAAAAACACCCCTGTACCCCAAAACCCAAACCCTACCCTAAAACCTAAAAACACCCCTGTACCCCAAAACCCAAACCCTACCCTAAAACCTAAAAACACCCCTGTACCCCAAAACCCAAACCCTGCCCTAAAACCTAAAAACACCCCTGTACCCCAAAACCCAAACCCTACCCTAAAACCTAAAAACACCCCTGTACCCCAAAACCCAAACCCTGCCCTAAAACCTAAAAACACCCCTGTACCCCAAAACCCAAACCCTGCCCTAAAACCTAAAAACACCCCTGTACCCCAAAACCCAAACCCTACCCTAAAACCTAAAAACACCCCTGTACCCCAAAACCCAAACCCTGCCCTAAAACCTAAAAACACCCCTGTACCCCAAAACCCAAACCCTGCCCTAAAACCTAAAAACACCCCTGTACCCCAAAACCCAAACACTGCCCTAAAACCTAAAAATACCCAAACACCCCAAAACATATACATCAGTACCCCAAAACATATACTCCTATACTCATACTTATTTTAAAAAATACTTAAATTAATATATTTAATTTATAATATTTAAAAACGAAATAAATATTTTTTTATAATTAATAATAATTAAATCAATAATAACATATTAAATAAAATAAAAAATAAAAATTAAATACTTACCAATACTTACGATGTAATGGTATGCGTTGTAATACCATCTGCTATGTAATGCCATGCGTTGTAATGGCATGCATTGTAATGGTATTTGCGATGTAATAGCTGCGTTGTAACAGCATTACGTTGTAAAAGTTCCGTTGTAACGGTAACACACCGTTTATGCCACGTGTGCAGGCCTTGTGTACAAATACCACAGATTTCCTTGAAAGCCAAATATGTCAATGTTTTTCAGTCAGTCACCTTGCATTAGGGAGAAACACATGCCATAAGAGGTTGGTTGCCAGACTCTCACTACACAGAGGTCCAAAATGACAGCAGGGTAGCAGTTTAAAAAGAAAAAGATGCGGGGGAACACATGTAAAAGTGAATGTCCATTCAAGAACCGTTATCAAATATGGATAGTTTGACTTTAAAACCTAAATCCATAAAGCATACTATCACAAGTATTTAAGAATCATGCTCTTAGTCCATAAAGTACTTAAGTTCCTGTGTTTTCTTTTCATGGTAAAGGATACGAAATAGACAAAAAGTGAGAACTTCAAGGGGATTGGATAATTTTTATTTTGGATACTTTGGTCTAAATGGTAACTCAAAATCAAGGATATACATTCCTATTTTTTGCTGGCGTTATGTATCTCTCAAATTAGTTCATTTGTATTAGGCTACGAAAATATCATATTGATTTTAATGTATATTTAATTGTGCTGGATTATCCCAGCAACCCTTTCATAATATGAAAGATTAAAATGCAAACTACATTGCAGGTCAATCAACAACTCAAAGGTCTTGTAGCTGGAACTGTGATTTCCGAACGCTTGGGGAGATGGTGCTGTGATTCCAGTCCTTGGATTGGTTGCAGCAGCCATCATATGTTTATGTGTGACTGTATGTGGACATGCGTGTATGCCTATATGCATCTGTCTGATGGTCTTCTTATAGAATATTTTGGCCTCTGCCCTTAGCATTTGGAGATCCTGAACCTTGGATCCTGTCTGTCCCCTACCCTCAATAATGTTTACCTTGTGATAGATGGGCCTTATTGGTAATAGGACATTCTACCCATTGCATACATTATGTGGAATTGATACAAGGTGGCCTTCATAGGCCTATCGATACCCTTCATTAATACTTTATGTTGACCTTTGCTGATGGAGGTCCTGGCAAAAGATGGTTCTCTTTCCCATTTGTGGCTGGCCTATTCGTAGGTATTATACTGGTCCTTATATGTCATGATCACATACGGCCTTTTGTTTCATTTGGGCGAGGCGTACCTCTCATAATATTCGGTAGTGTTTACCCTTATGTTTTTTAATTGCAAAATGCCCTCTTGCAATCAAAATGAACCAAAGGATGCATTTAGTTCTAACAAAATAGCACTAAATGTAAAAGAACAGTAACAGCAGCAGCCACCAGCTGCTGGCACTTGCTAAGTTTGTTGTTCATGTTCTCTTTTTAGTTGGATTATTGGGCCAAAATCTGGTCAAACCTTAATTTAAAATTAGCAAAATTACTCCATTTACTCAGGTGTGATTGGAATTTCACTGAGGCTGAATTGCAACTCCTACATGAAGTGGGCACGTTTGAAATCTGTTAGGTATCACTGACTATGAGGGGCATCTGTAGAATGCGATTGTAAAAGATAAGCAGTTGAAATTCTTTCTCTGTAGGGCAGTAATGAAGCCCTTATACTTAGGGGCAAAAAACATGATTGAGAAATGAATAGCTTATTCCTAAGGAATTCAGTTGATTTTTTTTTAAAGAAAAGTATTTCACTAAGGAGAAAATGCTGCGAATTGTCTGAAATTTTCAAGTTATTACTGAGGGACATTTTTGTTTTTCCTTGATATTCTTGATGTTGATATATCAGTAAATAACGCATACTGCTTTGGCAACCATTTGCGCTGATGTAGTATTTTTTAAGCAAGAGGGATCTTTCAGCTATTTGTGTCTGTATAAAGATGGTTCAGTGAGTTACTGCAAAGTGCTAACATTTAATGCAATCTGCGGGTTGTACCTTTATATTCAAGTATAACCAACTCAACCATCTATTCCAGTGGAGGCTGGTAATTTAAGGAGGGAGGGGGACGGACGAGACACACACGCACACATACACGCTCACCCCATGCATTCACACATGCACTTGCGCACACACACATCCATGTACAACACTCATTACCAAAAATTCAAACATACCTGCACGCATGTATCAAACATTTATTTTAAAAAAAATCATACTTACCTGCAGCTTTGCCTCTGAGTTCCCACGAGGGTCAGCCAATGAGAGAAGGCAGCAGTCCCTACGTCGTCACAGAGTAGGATGGGGTCAGTAAGACTGCTGGTCCCACCCCACTCTGTGACGAAGTGTTACTGATTGACACTCGACCCTGGCTCTTCAGGGTTTAAAACGGAAGCGTCTAGGTGTGAGGCAAGGAGCGGCACTAACCCTCGTCACTGGGGGAGGGGCTCAAGGACCTTTGCTAAGGTTATGCCCAAAGGAGCTGTGACATCCTCAGCCTAGCAAAGTTCAGCTCATGAAGCCAGGAGCCTGCAAATTTAGCTCATGTCTAGATCCTAGCAGCCCGGCCTGAAAGAAGAGTGTCTGTCAGGTCGACCTTTGCTCAGCCTCACAGGCGCTATTCTTGAGGGGCAAAAGGTGAGAGGAAGTGGCCCCTCAGCCCCAATGGACTGGCCACGGCTGGTCTAGTCCATCAACAATAAATTCAACAGCAAGCAAATGGGTAATAACAACACTTTGCAGCACTTTGGGTCTGATTTAAGCTTTGGCGGATGGTACTCCATCTGTCGGGGTGGTGCTTCTGCCACCCTGATGGTCTCCTGTCAAATTTAAAGATAGCCGCTGCCCAGCGGTTATCTCCCTACCTTGAAAGGAACCACCATCAAAGTGTTTTTATTCATGGTACAAAACGTTTGGTGGACGGCCACTGTCAGTTTTGACAGCAATGCACCAAACCTTTATATTTTTTTTGTTTTTCAGAAATAATGTCCCACAAACTGGAGTATGTTGCATATACACAAAAAAGTAATTACCCCCACACCCTGGGTCTTTTCTCTTTTTTTAGGGCATGTTTGCAAACGTTTCTAGTAAAATTTGAATTTCACCTGCCCCTTAAATAAAGACATTTATTACTGTGCAATCTTTATTGGGCACTGACAGAGACACTTTACATCTCTTTGCGAATCCTTGTGCCACCCAAAAATGAGAAGCCACTGCTGCATCTATTCTCAAAAGCAAAGGAAGGCAGTGATTTATTGACCTCACAAAATGTTATCTGCCCTACCTTCATATAAGATGATTATGATGATCGTGGTGATGATGATGATAATAATAATAATAATAATGATGTTAAGAAGAAGAAGAGGAAATATATGATGCTAATAATAACAAAACAAAAATAATGCTGTAATTTCGCAATAACTTTATGCATTTTAAAATAATGTTTCATACCATGTTCTGCAATGTCTACTGTACACAGATCGGGTTTAATACCACCTAGGCACTCAGTAATTTGTGTACCATTTGGTCTCTCTGAAAAGTCCATGTCCTGCTGGAACTTCTGTGCATGCTCACAAGAGGTGGAACTTCTAAAATCTGAAATATTTGGTGTAGCCTGGTAAACAAAGGGGCTTAAACTTACGTTAGACATCCCTGCACCGCATATAGCGTTTACAGAACTTCCATATGGGATTCTACTAGTAATTTATTCTGCATCTGTAGGGTGTCCTACATTATCTCACCAATAGCCATGTACATACATTCAAGTAGCTGGAACTTCAAAGCACAGCACTCTTGTGCATCAGATATTACTCTGGAAGCTTACTGTCCAAAGGATGAACTAGGAGAGAGGAGTCAATGTGGTGGTGGTGCCGGTAGTGCGTCCAGAGATCGTGGATAGGCTATTTGACTGGTTTGTCTGCAGATTTTCTTAAGGCACTCTTGCAAAGGGATTCTTTGGTTCCCAATTCCACGTGCTCGCAGAGGAATATTTTTAGGTTAAACTTGCAATGCTGTTAGATGTTGTTGTGCTTAATGCGTGGCAGATGTAGTTGTTTTGTTTGCTAGGATTTCTTGATGAGAAAATAACTGCAACAAGTTTGCCACATTATTTACTTTGAAATGGTCGATTCGGCTTCTTATCATTTGATGTGGCAAGAAAAACATTTAAATGCTTTGTGGGCGGGGCGCCAATGCTGCAAACCCTTGCTACCAGTGTCATAAATCCTGTCTTTCTTACCAAAAATATCCGGATTTTGAGAGTTTAACTTTTGCTTGTTCTTTTAACAGTTTGCTATTTCAAGTTCCATCATGGAAAGTGCTATTATCTAAAAAAGTCAAGACTGTCTCAAGGTGGCCTTAATGAAAGGGGGCACTTTCCGAAATTTGTGTGGCATATGAAATGAATTTGTACTTGTAAAGCGCACTTATACTCCAATCGAGGTTTCCTGGCGCTGTACGCATACCGCTGTAGAACCCTTCCTGGCTTTTTCCTGCAAAATGTCTACTCCTGGGCACCCCAAGGTGAAGCCAGGCATCCCAGAGCTTTTGGGGCCGTTGTGGAGATTAAACAAGCTATTGCCCAGAGTTGCAGAGTGGGACCCATGAATAGAATAGACACCGAGGTGAGAATTATCCGGTCTAAGGAAATTTAACCCATGACCTACTGAGGCGGGAATTGAACCCTGGTCCCAGGCCAGAACTCTGCATCAGGGTCTGCCGCTCTAACCATATAGAAACACTTCTCCACAATTCAGAGATCAGTGTCCCTCTAAAGGGCACATAAATGTAAATGGCACATACTGACAGAGAGTAAATTTAACATGTACAAACGTATGTTTTTTGTGGATAAGGGATTACAGTTTGAAGGGCAATTTAGTGCTTGGTTCACCAAATACTACAAACCTAGCATCATTAGAGGAATCTAGAGGATATTCCCCTCTCATTGGACACTAAATAAACAGCAGTAAAGAAAACGGAAAACTCAAGTGTGCCAACAGTAACTGTAAGAAAAAAACAGACATCACACAGCTTAAAAACTTCAAATAGATAATATCCTTAAAAATATCCACAGGCATTACAAAGATAAAAAACTTCAAATAGAACATGAAAAGGAAATGGAGTATTCTTAAAACGTCAGTACCAAGATAAGGCAAAAATAAATGTACTGAGGTAGTTATATAAATAATCTGCATTAAGTAAGCATTATTTCACACACTCATTAGTTTCAGTTTCAAATAGAAATGCAAACAACCATTCAATTGGAAACTATCTAAGTCTATAAAACAGCAGTTTACTGAGGGATGACGATCTTTGTTAGCCTCCCTTCCTCTAGCGCACACAGCCGGTTAATAACCACAGTCATGTACTTTGCCAGGCAGTATGACATTTGCACATCCATTCCCTCTCAAAGCATAACTATCAGCCTCTTTCACATGAAGACAACCACATCTTAGAAATGGTAGTCATAGCCATTTTATTCTTTCCCTTATTAAACAGGGGCATGAAGATGTAACGTGGGTAACAACTGCAATGCCATGATCAACATAGCCATATGGGTGAGGTTCAGCTGCCTCAAATTCACCTCTGACAAAACAGAAGCACTAATCTTCGAAAAGAACACCTCCGCTTGGGACCACGGTTGGTGCCCAGTAGAACTTGGTCCAACACCCATACCAACAGACCACGCACGCAATCTTGGCATCATCCTTGACCATGACCTAACCATGAAAAGACAAGTCAATGGAGTCACCTCCTCTTTCTTCAACACCTCAGCATGCTCCGCAGAATCTTCAGATGGATCCCACTCAACCATTTTACACCAGAGAGACAGTCATGCAGGCACACGTCATCAGCTGCCTTGACTATGGCAACACTCTCTATGCCAGAATCTCCACCCAACTCCCCAGAAGACTCCAGACCATACAGAACACTGTTGCCAGACTCATCCTGAACTTCCTCAGATGGACCCACATCACCCCCACCTCAGACATCTCCACTAGCAATCCATTCAAAAGAGCTGCCAGTTCAAGATCCTCAAGCACACTTATAAGGCCCTACACAACCAAGACCATCCTACATTAACAATCAGCTGAACTTCCACCTACCCACAACACACCTTTCTCGCCCTCTCTCACACACACACACACCCTACATCCTTCACAGCTGCAGTGGGGGCTGCTCCTTATCCTACATTGCAGCCAAGACCTGGAACGCCCTGCACCTCCACCTCCGAACAGCACTCTCCCTTGGCAGACTTCAGAAAGAAGCTCAAGATCTGGCTTTTTGATGAAGATGCAACACGCTAAGCTCCCAGATAACCTAAGGGTGACAGTTTTGCACTATACAAATGCTGACTGATTGAGTGCGTATCTTTGCAAGAAGAAACATCATTTAATCACACAATTACACTTTGTTCTACAAACTATTAAGTAAGTTGCTGCAACCACGTGCTCCCTTTTTGCCCTATTGTGACAAGATTATCTTCCCGTTCCTGGGTTACCCTCTATATCTCTCAAGTTTAAACAGGAGTAGCTGGAATATAGCACAGGTACAGCTCAGTCACACCCAAAGCGTAAGCGCCCTCACTCTGAAGTGTTTTCCCTTTCACAAGATTCAGTCCTTCAAGCCACCTGATGCTCAGAATGTATGTACAGAGACAAATACACACAGCCGGGCTGGGAATCCAATGAATCCCTGGCAAATTTGAAAGGATAAGCCCCAGGGGATGGCAATGGGGCAGAGTGCAAGTGCAAAGCACTGCTACTTTTGGTACTGTGGGCCAATATTTCAGCACCGCTGTAAAACTAGCCCTCTAGCCTCCTGGGAAAATGACTGATGCCCTCTGCGGGAATCAGGCAACAAAAAACAAAAAACGGCACAGCTGCGGCAAACCCCACCCTCTAGCCTCCTGGGAAAATGCCTGATGCCCTCTGCGGCCAGTCCGGCCCCACACAAACACACACAAACACACACACAGCACAGAGTAGCATTTAGCAAGGCCTCCCTTCAGCTGGTTCTTGGCTTGCCTGTATTCCACACTTGCCCCCCCTGTTTTTCACATTCTTATTGCATGTACTGGATGGTTCAAGCTGCTCCCTTTAAAACTAACTAGCAGCCCGTCCCGACATTGTCTGGGAGCAAAAGGCTGCTTCAGGGACGCAGCCCGTCCCGACGTTGTCCGGGGGTCCCCTGGAGCGCAACCGCGACCTTCAGGGCCCCCAATCAGCCTAACCGCCACCTTCATGGCCCCCAATCATCCACACACAGTTCACCGCTCCTCCCCGTGCTTACGGGCCACTCCTCCCCGCACTTCACTTAGCCGCACACGTTCCGCCTACCCCAGCACTTCACTGAGCCGCACATGTTGCGCCTCCTCCCATCGCTCCCGCGCTTCACCTACCTCAGCCCGACTTCACCGCTCCTCGTTCCGCCTCCTCCCATTGCTTCAGTCAGCCGCACACGTTCCGCACCTACCTCAGCCCGACTTCACCGCTCCTCGTTCCGCCTCCTCCCATTGCTTCAGTCAGCCGCACACGTTCCGCTCCTCCCCGCGCTTCAATTATCTCAGCCCGACTTCACCGCTGCTGTCCGCCGCCCCTCCCTGCGCTAGATGATGTCAGCACGCACGTCCACGTTGTTTGCTCACACGGCCGGCGCTACTTCTTAGGGACTACTTTTTTAATGTTTATTTTTTAAATAATGTTTTTTTTTAAAAATTTTATAGCCTATGTCCATCTACAGGACCCCCCCTTTCCAACGCTGTATTGGGTGTTGCGATTGGTTGTGTACTTTTCGAGTTTACCTGGCTCAAAGGACACAGTTCTCTCTTTATAATAGTAGTATAGATAAATAATTGCTGTTTCTTGTATATGTTGTGTTGCGCAATTGCATTTCTTTTCATGCTTGCGAGGGTTCTGATTTTGTTGTTATTTAGTCAACTCAAGAAAGACTTGCGTTCTCTGTAGTGGAGGGGAAAGTGTAGTCCACTGCCAATAATAACGTCACAGTCCCTTTTCCCACTTAAGGAATGCGGACTGTGACTTCACTATGGACCCTCAACATTTCTCATTTTATGTCGGCAGTTTCACTTTTCCTTATTCTTGCATCAAATTGCACCAAAAATGCAACTGTCATTCACTGTAAACATAAAATGGCACGTTACTTTCTGGGTGACAGCCCCTGCTGTTTGCACACAGTATTCAGTATTTTTCATACAAATATTTCTTGGAACTCAAATGAAACCCACAAATTATCTTCAGCAGTGCATGCACAGCAACAGATACTTTTGACACACTCTTTTTCTGCCAGTTCCTTTCTCAAAACGGTTCATTAAAAAGTCACTTAAATGGCAATATTTCACACAAATTTTATGTAGGAATCAAACCTGACAGATGGTGTAATACACAGTTGACTTCCGCCCTCAGAGAGTGATTCATCAACATTTGTTAAGCAAGAATCAAGCCATGAATCTCTTCAGCGTTAGACTTTTCTGTTTGCAAATAACCTCATCCTGGCTCCGCTCGGATTCAAACTGGGTTCCTGCCCTCAGACGCATTGGCATCTGTTCAATTGAATTCCACTTAAAACGTTCCCTCAAAATGAGCAGCACTCATCACAGTCCTATCAAAGCTGGGAAACTAAGTAGGGGTGCTGTGCTTAATCCCAGAACTTTGATTCACAAAAATGCCAAGGTAGCAAAAATGACATCATGCACTCATTAGCCTATTTGTGTTTCCTTAGTTCAAGGACTTCATTTAGTAAACACATATGTCCTCATTTATGGCATTTTGGCATAGCCTTGCTGCACTCCCCTACGCCAAAGTGAAAAGGCAGGAATGCACTGTGTTTCAGTAATACCATGCATTCCTCTCCTTTCTGCCTGTACTGCCAGTATTTTGACAGCCGAGCGTCAACATAGCCACTCATGCACACTTGCTTCATGGAGCATGGGTGCCTCCTTTGCATGCAGGATTGTTTTTGTGCAGGAAGGGGCACCTTCCTACAAGGTGCAGTACAAATGGAAAGAGGAAAAAACGAAGAGAAAAACATATTTCTCCTCGTTATGCCTCACCTCGGGAGGCGTATGGACTTTGTGCTTCCCTGGTTTACATTACTCTGTAAATATGGAGCAGCGTCAAATTCCATGGGTGTTGCATGATAAAACTCAACACAATGCCCCTGGAACTCCACCCTGACGTAGAGTAAGTTGGCTTTGCGTGGCTTCATAAATTTTTATGAGAGCCCAGCATCACACATGTACCACTTTACATGGTGCCCACGTGAAGCGCGACTCTCATAAATAAGCCCCGTAATTCGAAAACACTCTCTGACCAAATTCTGTGTGAATGAATGTTTAAGTGAATAAGGGTCAGATGTACTGATGCGAAATTTACAGAATCATGAATTGCGATTGGTAAGAAATCACACATTGCGATTCAGTAAATTAACTGCCAGATTCATGAAAACCGCATTCTGCAAATTCTAAATAGCGATTAATACCGAATCGCAATTTAGAATTCGCTGAATGGGATTCATCAAAAACTGCGAGAAAATAAAGCGAATCGCAACCGGCCGAAAAAGGCGATAGCGATTGTTCAAAATCGCAGAAAAATCGCTAAATCCGTCCATTTCCGTTTAGGAATAGCGATCTCGCAATTAGCGAGATCGCAAATTGCGATCTCGCTAATAGCGAGATCGCAAAAACGGGAAGTCGCATTTCGAGCACATTGATGACATCACAACCAGGAAGCAGGCAGTTCCCTCCCCCATTGAGAACACTGAGGCAGAGATTGAAGCAGCACCACCCAGAGCTCTTCTCAAAACACCTCCAGACTATGATATTTTGGATATTGCAGACTGCAGCCATGCCACAGGATGCAGCAGCAGGGCCCAGTGACACCGGGCGCAAGTGCAAGATAAAATTCTCAGAGCAGGAGCTGGAGCATCTAATCGATGGAGTCTGCCAAGACCACACCAAACTTTTCGGCAAGGACTCCAGGAAGGTGCCTGAGGCAGAGAAACGGCTACTGTGGCTGCGCATCCGCGCCAGAGTTAACGCAGTGGGAGTAACATGGAGGTCCATAGACGACCTCAAAAAGAGGTGGTACGACCTCCGAGGTCGTGCCAAGGAGAGGGTGGCTGAGAGGCTGGGTGAGAGCCTTGCAACTGGAGGGGGAGATCCAACAGTCCCTCCCAACACCCCCTAGGAGGATCGTGTGGAGGACACACTGCAGCGTGAGGCATGTGTTGGGGTTATCCCTCTGGACTCATCCCGACCCACCCAAGACAGCCAAGGTAAGTGGCATGCGACTGCGACCCTGTCCCCTAATAATGGCCATGACCCTATAGCCTCCCGTAATCAACCCCAGTCATGCAGCCCATGCACATCAGAACATGCCCTATTGCATTGTGGGACATGTAGTCTGCCCACAATGTACAAAAACTCCAATGCAGCCAGACATGTCCCAATGTACGCAATGCACCAGCCAGTCAGGGAATGGTAGCCAGCATGCATGTAGCAACTGCACATGTCAAAGATACATGCAATGAATCTACGTCCACTTTCCACCAAAGGTGCCGCAGATAACACCAGCAGTGACAGCGAGAGGCTGCAGATAGATGACGCACCAGAGGAGCCTGAGGGTGAGGAGGAGCAAACATCCACACAACCAGCTCCATCTGGCCCAGCACCAGTGCCACCATGCAGACCACCACCAGCAACGCCAGCTCCATCTGGCCCAGCACCAGTGCCACCATGCAGACCACCACCAGCAACGCCAGCTACATCAGGCACAGCACCATTGCCAGCTGCAAGACCCATTCCAGTGGCACCATCAACATCAGGTGCTGCTAGACCTGCGACACAGCGCACACCCACTGTGCCCAGCCAGCACAGCAGGCATGTCAGGGAGCCGCAGCAGAGTACAGCACGCACCGGCAGGAGGGCGTTGGCTGTGCATGTGCCAGGGCTCAGTATTGAGCGCCGCATGCTGTGCGTGCACCAATTGCAGGCACGACGCCAAGGTGCTATACAACTGCAGCTGCACAACATAGGCAGAAATGTTGCCAATGTGTCTGATCGAATTGACCGGATGACCATTGCCATGGAGGCAAACACTGCAACCATCATCAGCCAGCCCAACATCACCCGCCGCCGCCACCGCCAGCTACTCACGCGCCTCTCGGCCTACACGCGTTCCAACTACGTGATAGGAAATGCCACCTCCCAGCTGTCCCGTCGGTCTCTGGCAGTGCAGCTGCAGATGGTACAATGCTGCGAGGACGTGGCACGTTTACTTGAGCAGGTGACCAGTGCTGTCCTGGCTCTAAAACCAACTGGCCCAGCCAATGCTGGTGGGGATGACACAAGCGAGGGGACATCGAGTGTCAGCAGCCTGTCTGCGACACAGGTCGGTGTCCTACGCCACAGCAGCAGGCCCAGTGCGGGATCACGTGCCCTGCCGGAGGAGGAGCCTGAGAGGCGACTGGGTGCCGTGCGCCGGAGGCGCACATGACATTTCAATCCATGGGCAGGGACATGCTGCTGACATAAGCATGTCGTGTTTAAAACATTGAGCAGTATGGGGCAATACTCCTCACACGTAATTCATAACAATTATTCCTTATTATTGTGCAGTCAACAATAATATTTATTCAAGCATTGAACATTGGACTCCTGTCATTATTTCCATTGTCATGCATTTGTGAAGTGTTGGGTGAGGGGAGTGGGTGCACTAGAAACAGTTCATTGTGATGTGGTTGCGCCGTCTGTGTCCTTCAGCAGGATGTTCCCCGCGTGCATGACGCGCATGTGCAGGTGGCCGGTCGTCCCCTTCCGACTCACTGCCAGATATCTCTACAGGAATCCGGCGCTTGGTAGCAATGTTGTGTAGTATTGCACACACAGCCACAATGCGGCAGCAGACATCAGGACTGTAGTACATGGCCCCACCCGTCTTGTGAAGTATGCGGAATCTGCTCTTCAGTAGCCCAAATGTCCTCTCTATGCAATTCCTTGTGAGTATGTGTGCTACATTGTAACGCCGTTGCTGTGGTGTAGCAGGGTTGATTTATGGGGTGAGGAGGTATTCACGGAGACGTAGCCACTGTCACCTGAATGAGAGGAGCAGAGGGTGAGTGCCTGTGCAGCGCAGCTACTTCATCACAGTGTAACATTGTGGGGCAAGTGTACTTACCAAGTAGGTGTTCTTCACCAAAGTCTCCCCTGGCCAGTCGTGTGTGGAGGCCGCAGTGCCGGAATATGAAGGAGTCATGTGTGCTCCCCGGGTACTGTGCCACTATGTCTGTGATGTATGTCTTAGCATTGCACACCATCTGGATGTTGAGGGAGTGGTAGGACTTGCGGTTGCGGTACATGTATTCCGTTTGTGCTGGTGGGCGGATGTGGATGTGGATACAGTGAATACATCCTATCACATGTGGAAATTGCGCAACATTGTAGAATTGATGCTTGGTCTCATCCAAGTCCTGTTGGCTGGTAGGGAATTTTATGTGGTGGTGTAGCTGGGTCAGAATTGCATCTAGGAAACTCCTTAGGCAGCGGGACATGGTGGGCTGGGATATCCCCCCAGCAGCGGCAACTATCCCCTGGAAGCTTCCGGAGGCCAGAAGGTGCAGGCTGCACAATACCTGGACATGTGTGGGCACGGCATTGGTCCACCTTGTTGGGTGCTGCATCAGGGGGTCCAGGTCCTGGATTAGCTTGATGATCATTGGCCCATTCAGGCGGTACTTAGCATATATTTGCTCCCTGGTTTGGCCCAGCTGGGTGACCCGCTGGCGGAATATCCTCTCCTGGATCCTACGTCTGTTCCATGCAGCTCGCTGTAGCCTTTGCTGCCTGACCACCATGTAGAGTCCTGGCGATGTGAGAGTCCTAATGCTGCAGCTGCATCTCCTTAAATTGCGATCGCAATATCTGCGAAAAAGCTATTGCGATCGCAATTCGAAAAAGAGGTATTCAAGAAAAAAATTAGCGAATTCGCTAAGACATAATTGCGAATTCGCAATAGAATTCGCAGAATCCCGGTAGTAGCCCAATAGCGAATCAGGAAATGTGAGAAACCACGGATTCTGCGAATAAATATGCGAAATCGCAATACAATCGCAATCGCTATTCAAGAAAAATCGCAATTTGCGAAAAACCCGAAAATAGCTTTTTGCGAGGCGCAATTTAAGGACAACCCAAAGCAGGTGGAAACCATCAAAGTAAAAAAAATTTTTTTTTTGAAAAAACGTTTCCCAATCAGCAACAGGTGCTGGTCTGACCAAACACACTTAAGGAGATGCAGCTGCAGCATTAGGACTCTCACAATGCCAGGACTCTACATGGTGGTCAGGCCGCGAAGGCTACAGCGAGCTGCACGGAACAGACGTAGGATCCAGGAGAGGATATTCCGCCAGCGGGTCACCCTGCTGGGCCAAACCAGGGAGCAAATATATGCTAAGTACCGCCTGAATGGGCCAATGATCATCAAGCTAATCCAGAACCTGGACCCCCTGATGCAGCACCCAACAAGGCGGACCAATGCTGTGCCCACACATGTCCAGGTATTGTGCAGCCTGCACCTTCTGGCCTCCGGAAGCTTCCAGGGGATAGTTGCCGCTGCTGGGGGGATATCCCAGCCCACCATGTCCCGCTGCCTAAGGAGTTTATAGATGCAATGCTGAACCAGCTACACCACCACATACAATTCCCCACCAGCCAACAGGACTTGGATGAGACCAAGCATCAATTCTACAATGTTGCGCAATTCCCACATGTGATAGGATGCATTGACTGTACCCACATCCACATCTGCCCACCAGCACAAACGGAATACATGTACCGCAACCGCAAGTCCTACCACTCCCTCAACATCCAGATGGTGTGCAATGCTAAGACATACATCACAGACATAGTGGTGACAGTGGCTACGCTCTCCATGAATACCTCCTCACCCCATACCTCAACCCTGCTACACCACAGCAACGGCGTTACAATTTAGCACACATACGCACAAGGAATTGCATAGAGAGGACATTTGGGCTACTGAAGAGCAGATTCTGCATACTTCACAAGACTGGTGGGGCCATGTACTACAGTCCTGATGTCCGCTGCCGCATTGTGGCTGTGTGTGCAATACTACACAACATTGCTACCATGCGCCGGATTCCTGTAGAGATATCTGGCAGTGAGTCGGAAGGGGACGACCGGCCACCTGCACATGCGCGTCATGCACGCGGGGAATATCCTGCTGAAGGACACTGACGGCGCAACCACATCACATTGAACTGTTTCTAGTGCACCCACTCCCCTCACCCAACACTTCACAAATGCATGACAATGGAAATAATGACAGGAGTCCGATGTTCAATGCTTGAATAAATATTATTGTTGACTGCACAATAATCAGGAATAATTGTTATGAATTACATGTGAGGAGTATTGCCCCATACTGCTCAATGTTTTAAACACGACATGCTTATGTCAGCAGCATGTCCCCGCCCATGGATTGAAATGTCATGTGCGCCTCTGGAAGAGTTTTTCTCAGATTTGAAAATAATTTTCAGTTGTTTAACCGATTTCTACATTGATTTTTTTATAAGTGCAGTCTATTATTTTCAATTTGGTGTTATCCTCGATTGCACCTGAATTTCACCAAATTATTGCTATGCCTTCAAATGTTACCTATTTCGTTGCATTTGGTAGCGATTGCGATTTGTGCATTTACATTTTTCTTTAACCAGCTGTTATGTGCATACTGTTATTCACTTATTGTATTTATCACATTTGGGCTTACCTAATTTATTTTCTTCTCTTAATTTTTATTTATAATCTTAAAATCTTTCCAAGTGAACCCATTTTGATCCTTAGGGCTATTGGGTTTACTATTGGGTTTATTCCTATTATTATTCGAGAAAGTGATGAGGCTTCCAGCCATAGTAGTTTGTCTGTGTCTGATGTGATAGGTCATGTCAGCAACAAATGTAGAGAGGCCAACTGCTGCCAAGTTAATAAAGAGACATTGAAAAAGATTTGGGAAAAGCAAAACCCACATCTTTATTGTGTCCTTACTGTTTAAGTAAAACATAATTTCATAAAGAAATATTATAATTTTCTGTAATTTTGGGTCTTCAACTAACCTGCGAATGACCATGGAGAGAACAATTACTTACATACATTGCACCGTTAAGTTAATACTGTATATCATTTTTCACTTTAAGACACTGACTTCAAAAATAGTTGTTTGTAATGTACGTTCATCTATCCCATCCATCTGCAGCCTTTGGGGCATTGTTCATTTGGTTCTGTGGTGGTAGCTATTCCCGCTCATCAGAGTTATCAACCTCAGGCTACATAGGGAATCACTTTTGGGTTGAAACATTGTGCAACACTGTACAAGTTGGTACTATTTTGCAGGTCACTTCTAATGAATATTTCACAGCCTCACCACTTTGGTGTAGGCAGAGAAATCTTACCATAAATGACAAAAAGTATATTAAATAACTGCACTGGTTTGCCTGTATGCAAGGTTATATCTGTGTTTGCTACATGTAGCAGTCTTCTGGTATGGGGTCATGAACGAAGTACGCAGAGCATATGCACTGTCACCTAACACAATAATAACAGTAAAGTTTAAAGCAGTGTAAATCAATGTTTTTAAAATAACATAATATGTTTGCAAATAATTTCCTAAAAGAGAGTCATCACCAAAGTCTCATCTGGAAATGTGGTTGTACAGGCTACATTGCCTGAAGATAAAATAATTTTGTTGGTCCAGAAAATTGTGCAACAAGGTGAGTAATTTTGCTGGCTGCATTGCATACAGTATGCATATTAAAAGAGTGCTGATTTTTCCTCTTCCAATAGAAAAATGCAGTGGCGCCTGGAGGATAAATTAAAACATGTCTGCCATCCATACAGCCTCTAACCAGGGTAAATTTTGCCTCACAAATAAAAACATATTTAGGGGCATATTCTCAAGGAGCTATCGCAGAGTTAACGGCACTTTATAGCAGGCAAAGTCACAATAAATGTATCACTCCATTCACAAGCTTCGTATTTTCTGTCACCTCTCGCGTTTCCCGCTTTGCGGGAAACGCCCGCATCAGGGTGATCATCGGCGCTGCAAAGGACACTACCTGGCCCAGAAGGCATTGCTAACTCGCATGTCCCTGTGTTATTACCTGCCTCCTTAACTACAGGGGTGGAGACTGAAAAGCCTAGTGAAATCCCCCGGGTCGTACCTGATCCAGCACCCCCCAGGAAGTTAAGACTTGATTTACCCCCAGAATCAAGCCCTTACAAGGTAGTTCTAACTGGCGTTCCCGAGTTAAGCAACTCGAACAGTGAGTCCTTTATGTCACTGAAAAATAAGGCAGCGGAATGGCTCAACAGAAACAGACAACTTCCCCATAATGTCTCCAGTGAAATTCTGATGGTGCGTTGGGTGCCCTTGGTTGGGCAAAGGCCTAAAGATTTACAAGGCGACTGTGTGCTCATGAACATTAGGGACCCTCGCACTGTGGGACACATCTGTAACTGGCCATAACACAGTAATGGGTCAACGATTCAACCTCTCCCTTTGACATATTTTTACCCCGTGCCCCATCATTTAGACACGGAGGGGGACTGGACTCTAGTAAGGCACCAAGGAAAAGGGACGGGAGTCGGGGCTGGCAAATGCAACCATATACATCCAGTCAAATACCCACACAAAATAGGTATAGCCTAATAGAGATGGTCGACTGACTCCATAATCCAGGTGACATCTCTCCCGGAGTTTCTGACACTGGGAGAATTGTACAACAGGAGGGAGTGACTGAGGCACGAAGCAGCCAAATATCCTGTGCCCATCTATCACCTATGAGGGTTAGTACTGTAGCCAATAATGTTGACCCCATAGAGAGTATGTCGGGAGCCCAGACTCTGCTTCCAGCTGAGGTTGAGGTCTCGGCATACAATGTCATTTCCTGGAATATTGCTGGATTGCCAGGAAAGGTGGAGGATCCAACTTGGTTAGCCTTTATAAAATCCTTTTCGGTGATCTCCTTGCAGGAGACCTGGTTGGTAAAGAGTGACATATTTATAGAAGGCTATAAAAGTTTCTTTGTACCGGCAGAGCCGTCACAAAGTGGTAGAGCCAGAGGGGGATTGGCCGTGTACATTGACCTAGCCTTGTTTTGTACCTTCAAAACAATACCTACCCATAATACCAACATTCAAGTAGTGATGGTTCAAAGAGGGAAGGAAAAGCTATCTTTTATAAACTTTTATAATGCTGTAAACCCAAGAGGGGAGAGTAAACTCGATAACCTGGGCAACTTCGTTAGACATCACTGTGCGAGCTTCTCCCACCGGATGCTCATCTTAGGGGATTTCAATGTACATCCTTGTGGGAATCCTAAAACCACTGTAATCGGTTCGTTGGGCTGTCACAGGATGGGGGGCCTTTACTTCGAGCATTCTAGCAGGGGGGATGGGTTGAATGAATTTTTGAACGAATTTGACCTAATCTCTGCAATGTTGGTAGATGATAGTAGCTATCAATTAGTTCCCACATTGAAGGGCTGCTCGGGGGGGGGTCCTATATTGACCATATTTTACTTTCTAGTGGCCTTCGCACAACCATATTGGGTTTTAAAATCCAGGAAAATGCATACAGTGACCATAATCCCATCTGTATCTTACTGGGTGGCAACCTTTTAAAACTACGGGAAAAGACATCAAATTGTGGTGACCTTAAATGTACCGATGGAAGGAGCTGCCTCAAATGGGCCAAGGTGAACTAAGACCAACTCTACGACAAGATTCATAAATCTTGTGCTACAGAGTTATCATTGTGCGTGTCCTCTGTATCTCTCCCCCCAGACATCCTCCTTGCATTTGATGGTATTGTATCAAAAGTAGGCAAAATGCTAACTGTACCATCATCGGGCCCTGCCTGTAGGGATCCCAAATGGTTCGATCACTCCTGCTCAAAGGCAGGCCGTGACCTAAAGGCGGCTCTGAAACTAAAACCTAGGGACCCCATACTAATCAGGGCATCAAGACTGTCTTATAAAAAGGCTTTGGCAAAGCGCAAGGGAGAAGTGAGGGATAACATCTGGCAAGATCTGTTAGATCCCATTCCCCTTGGTAATAGTGAAAAATTCTGGGGTATTATTAACAAGCCTCTATTTGACACGGTAGGTGATACCTCAGTTGGTACGAACATCACCGAAGAGGAGGGGTTTCCCATTTCAGCCTTATTTTTGACAGTAATAATTCACAGTCAGAATTTGACAGAGGTGAACAAAGAGTAAGTCCACCACTCTTTACTAATAGTGAAGTCGAAAAAGGCATTAAAGCGCCAGGCCCCGATGGAATGCCCCCTGACTTATTTAAATCAAGGGTACTTCTCTGGGCGCCAGACCTTACTGCTGTGCTTAACGCAGCTGCAGAACATGGCTGTCCCAGATCTTGGGGGACATCGACCATAGTACCAGTATTCAAGAAAGGGGACCGAAACAGCACATCCTGTTATAGGCCGATATCCCTAATTGACTCTGTGGTCAAGGTAGTGGGTGGAGTGATTTTGAATAGATTAACAGCCTGGGCGGAAGAACATGGGGTAATCTCCAAAATTCAATATGGCTTCCCGCCCGGTCACTCCACAATAGCGCAGTGCCTCAACCTATATATGGTTCTAGGTAAATACACCTTAGCGCGACAGGGCACCATCCACATGGCATTCATGGACCTCTCTTCGGCTTTCGACTATGTTAACCGGGGAAAGCTCTGGGACGCCATGGGAGCAATGGAGGTGGAGCCTAATCTGGTGAACCTTCTGTTGGACCTGCATCAGGATACTAGGGCCAACGTGAGGTACTCACAGACCTTAAGGTGTCCAGGGACTTTAAAGTCCTCAGGGGTGTTAGACAGGGCTGTATTTAGGCCCCCTTTCTTTTTAATTTATATATTAATGACTTGGAGCAGTTTTTATTAAATACTGGTGCTGATTACCCCTATGTCGGTCGGAAGGGCTTGCCTGTCTTATTATATGCGGACGACGCCGTTTTGCTGGCTAGGACCGCAAGAGGGTTTCAAACCCTACTAGATGCTTTTCACAGCTTTATGAAAGCCAGAGACTTATCTATTAATAACACCAAATCCTTTGTAATGCAGGCAGGGCAGTGTAATAAGAAGCCGCTTTCATTCCGGGTTAACGACGAGAAGGTTCCTATAACAAGAACTTTCTCATAAATGGGCATCCTGTTCGACGACCAGTTAAAATGGAAGCAATCAGTTCAGAGAAAAAGGGGGGAGATAACCCGGGCCAACGCTGCTATTTTTAATTTCACAAAGAAAATGGGCAAACGCCCTATTGCTGCACTGTTAAAGATCTATCAGGCAAAGAGTGTAGCAATAGGAAGCTATGGTAGCGAACTCTGGCGGTATGTGGCAGCTAACGACATTGCGGTGGCAGAGAATAATTTTTTAAAACAACTGCTGGGGGTCCCGAGGGGGACTTCCAACTTGGTAGGGCATGAAGAAACTGGCACTCTGTTTATAAGTGATACTCTAGCACTACGGCCACTAATCTTCTGGTTAAAATGCTGGCTAAATAAAGACTTGATTTTAAATCATCTACTCCTGAGAGAGGCCTTATCCCTGGATAATATGCTTAAAATACCATGACTAAAATATTTGAAAGATTGTTTCTTCGGTATGGGGCGCCCAGAAATCTTTTTAAACCCTGACTCTTTTAGGATCGCTGATGTAGAGTTTGTGAGGAAAACTTTTTCTTTCTCACAACGTATGCATCGCGAAGAGGTAGAACTAAACAAACCTAGTGTTCGAAAACATGCTATCTTGAAGACCACATCTTCCATGGAGCCCTATCTATCTTGACCGATGTTGGGTTTTGACCGACACCTGCTAGTTAGGTTCCGACTGGATTATTTCCACCACATGTTAACCGTTCCAAAGGGTTCCCACCGAGGCTAAGTGCTACCTCCCTGCGGCTGCGACAATAAGTCTCCACAGGATTTGGTACACTTTTTATTTATCTGCCCCTTTTACGATTTACCTCGGAGGTTTTACCTAAAGCCCGTTTTAAAAAAACTGAACTTTACTCAGGTTAGACCAGCACTGTATTACCTGCAACTGTTAAACCCCAAAAGTACCTTATTTGTAATTGGCTTTTTAAAATCTGCCCTAAAATTCAGAAATAGTATGGAGGGTTAATCACTTAGTACTGTTATTACTGTCATTAATAGTATACCCGCTTAATTGTGATTACTGATTTTATCATGTGATTTTATACGTGGTTTGAACTTTTATCATGTGTATAACAAGTTTTATTGTTATTTTTTAACCCTTTTGCTTTTATGGTTGTTTCTGCTTGAATAACCGAATAAAGATTTTGAATGAATGAATGTAAAAAGGCGCGTTAGCAGCAGGAAATTAACACCTGCTCTGACCTGGTGCAAAGTCGGACCACAGCCTGCACCACAAAAGGGAGCCCCGCCCTGAGCCACACCTGAAGAAAAACAGATGCCATGGAGACACTAAACATGTGGGCCGGACACCCAAGAGGGCCACAACAACCACCACCACCCCCAGGACCACCCCCCATCCCCCCGGGCACTCACCCCGGGCACTCCCCACCACCACCGGACCAAGACACTGCACATCAATGGCCTAAAAACATGAAAAAAAGCACCCGCCTGAAGTTGCACAATTTCAGCAATCCACACACATGTGAGTACAGAAATCCTGAGTCATTCATGCACCATTGAAAGACCAAACAAAATGCTGCATACTAATTCATCTCAAAACAACTATCCTGAAGAGGCATGGCGGGATATCCCTGGACTATCTGTGAGTCACAGCCTGCAAGACAATATCCGAGATGAGAAGGTGTTTCAGGCACTCAGCAAAGGACAGGGAGAGAAGAGAGAAAGAGAGAGTAAGAGAGAAATTGAACAAGGAGCACAATGACAATCGTGCCCTTGGCTCAGGCACACATGCAAATGGCTGCGTGTGTCTCGAAATTCGTGCACCCCAAATCACAGGCTTGGCATCAAAGTCAGCGCGAAGGCCACATCACGTCTCAGAAATGCAAGCAGTAGTCAGACTAATACCAGAATTAAAAGCTCCATTGTTCGCACACACAATTCTGAAGGTCAACCGAGCCTCCGACCTTGGTCCTGAATGCGGCTGGTACACCCTGTGTAAGATACCAAACCAGCCTCTGACGATGCTGACATCACGAACAGCGCTAATGAAAAACCAACCTGTCCACACACACTTGTCCCTGTAGGACCTACACCTGCAAGGGATGCCCTTGACACATGGGTCAATAACTACCCCTGCGTCCAAACATTGCACACACATACAACTCATTGCTCCGAGCTGGGGCATATCGTTCACAGAACTGCTGCTTGTCTGAAGAGTGCTGGTGCTACGAGACCAACAAACGCAACGTCAGGCATTCCCGGGCACATGCACAACTCCTGTACTGTGCACGGATGGTGCATCTGTTGGGAGCTCTGCCAATGGCAGTGTTGCAAATCAGGTACTGTCTAAGTTTCCGTCTTGCCTATGTCACCTGGGTCCAGCCCTTGTTCCACTGTCAAACATGTACATTTGAGTGGCCCAGGTATTCTGCCTATTCAACGCAACAGTAGCTGAATTGGATTATGACCTGACAGTGCATCCCCTGTTGGCCCACGAACAGGAGTGTCACCGGGATACTCGAACATGGGATGCACTGATATTTGGCGTATGTGCCAGCAGTTGTGCATGGGAGATTGCACAACTCCTTGTGTGCAGTGACCACATTGAGGTGCTACCCTATTGGGCTGTGGTGCGGATAGGGGAAACAGTGTGAACTGAGCACATCCATAGGCATCCGCAGGGGGGGGGCAAGGAGGGGCGCTTGCCCCCCCTGGAGCGACCCTCCTTGCCCCCCTGCGGACGCCCATGAAAACCGTAACTTCAAGACGGGGTTCTCACTCTCTTTCCTCTCCTTTCTTTTATTTGCTTCCCTGTGAAATGGATCCAAAAAAGAAGGACGCTTTTGCTGGAAATATCTTATTTTTCTGACATGTTTATTCCAAAGTGCAGCATTGGGAATAAAAGGCTAAAAATCTGAAAAATAGATAAATAACTAAATAAAGTAAGACAGAGTGGTAGCAAACTGGCCAAACTTATTTTATTCACACTGAAACACATTAGCGCCACTTTTACAGAGTTTGCCAGTGAAGCGCTATTTTTGTTTTCTTGTCTTTGTTTTCCCTGAACTTGGAACTAGTGCACCAACCCTGAAGGTACTGCAATGTGTGGATTGGAAAACAAAATGTGTGCTGCGGCTCTGCGTCCAGGGATGTGGTCCTTTTACCATACACCTTACGTTTTGTAAGGATATAAGCAATGGGCATTGAAATGGGTCCATTCAGGGCCCTGTAGTTGTGTCCATTACTTTTCAGGGAAAAGCACTCACTGATTTGAATAGTGAGTGTAAAAGCATTAAGGTAACCATGTTGTTCCTGCTTACATTTGCTAAATTTTGCATTTCTTAGAAGTGTTTGCTATTTCCAGGATGTTGTTACTTTTTTTGTCGGCCGCATATTGCTCTTGTCTAGCGCGTAATTTAAATTGAGCCGTATCCAGGTGTTTATAGCGAGCAACAATTGGGTTGTAGTTGAAGACAGTGGGAGTTTTTCTCAGTGGGGCAGTACGGTGTCCAGTGGGAGAGAGGATGTGGCACTATGGTCAGAGCCGCTGAATTTGGAACTGGGAACTAGGTTCAGCCTTAATATCCAGTCCACCAATCCACTCTCCTGCGAGCACAATCACATGCTGGACCTTAGAATGCTTCGTAACACCTTAGAAGTCCTGGTGTTTTCGCACCAGCAAGTGGACCCTAGCATGACAAGTGTAGGTTAACCTTAAAGGCTTGTCCACCACTATCCATACTGAAGTTCACCTCCAGTCTTGCGTGCAGGTCTATGAAGCAGCACTCCATAGAACAACAGTCACTGAGGTCACAGGACCCTTGAGAAGGTCCAGCTCTAGGGCGGTGCAACCAGTGTGACCGCACCGGGTGCTGACTTTAGGTGGAGGCATCATGTTTGCAAGTATATTATGGTTTTAAAAACGCTTTCTGCCTCATTCCTGGCCTCCAGCAAATTCCGGCAACAATAACAATGTCATGATGACTCTGGGGATTAATGTTCTTCCTAGAGAGTGATCAGCATTTTGTCTAGTGGAAGTTTTGACTCATGGAAAGGTAGCTCAGAGGGTTACTGTACCGGCTGCACGAACATGCCCCATGCAGATCACAAAGTGCACATAATGTTAATAAGTCAGTGGGCTACTGCTTTTGTCATAGAGTTCCTTTTGTTACTTGCAGTTTAAAAATTAAAATCCTAACTTAGAACAGTGAGCTATTAACTGTCATCTAAGAGCTGCATACAAACTGCAAGTTATAAATTAGAGCATTACCCCCCCCCCCAGTCTTTGATTATCCTAATGTGCCAACAAGTGTTCTTTTGGACAGAAATCAATTCTGATTATTAAGGAGAACCCCCAACCATGGTATTACGTTTTAAATTCCGGGTATTGTGTTTCTCCAGACCAATCACTATAAAACTATACAGGCTACTAGTATGGTTGTCATGTGACTCCTACACCTTGTAGTCCTTAGTCCTATGTAACATTTTCTATACAGTGATTTACACGCATATTGATTGTCTCGGTGTAATGCGTGTGATGTAAAGTGCTCTGACATGCTACAATGGTATGAGTGGTGCCGTAAAACAAATTAAATGCATCTGAGATAGAGTGGTTATGGAATCTTGGGTGGTAAAGGGTGGTAGTGAGGGAATCCATGGCAGAGGTGGTCATTGGGGGGCATTAACAAACATTAATGCACAGGACACCACCAGTGCCATGGCGGGCCCTGCCCTTGAGGTTAGTCTGCCTCACCCATAGGTTCCTCCATTGGTCTTGTTTCAGCAGTAGTAGCTGCAACTCACCAGGGATTGGCAATGCAGGATTTGCACATACACCAAAATAAGTTCGCACACATCACAGTCTCATTGCGTCATTCACAAGCACGTGTAACATGTGCTGCCTGCTGTGGGGCCACTGGATATAATTATGCAGCATAGGATTACAACATTATGCCGTAATGTTGACTAAATTATGCATAAAAAAAAGGCTGCAGCGTAATGCAGTATATTTTCAGATATTTTATTATTTTGACGTGTGAACACATGCTAACAGTCTCTGGAAAGATTTTTCCTTATTAGTACCAGTGTAACATTCACACGCAGCAGTGAGAAAGGTGACCAGTCAACCTGTACAATAGGCCATCCACTCCGCAGCAACGCAAGTCACATTTTATATTAACTTTTGATATGTTTGAGCTACAAACAATTTATTAGTTTAAATGGTCAGATCATGCAGCAGATCTTCAATTATGAGGCAAATATGGCAGCGCCATAATTTTAGAGAAAACATTTGCAAACTAGGATATTTTACCGTTCATGTTTGAACTGCTGTTGTGGAAAAAGGAAGTAGTGCTGATGACAGACACTCCATGGCTCGGAGACAAATGGCTTGTGTTTCCACATTTGATTCTATTTGGTACATTCTGTGATAAGAAGCATATCCCACTTTGTGAATATATTTTAATGCCAATAACTCATTATACCCTTAAATAATCATGTGTATCCATTGGTTGATTAAACTGGGCAGTGAAATGCTAAACAAATACTAAAAATTGGGTTGTCTGTGCATTCTGGCCACACCTCTGGCTCCACCCACAGATCCAATACTTGGGTTATTCCCACCCTCTGGTTCTCCACCCACTGTTCCCTTACTTTTTTACCCCCACTTTGACCACTGTGTAAGACGCAGCATCCCTGGACCTGTGATGTGCCGCCGCTGCAGGCACCGCATGTGCCACACATTTACGGTGCTGGGCTTCCGCATGAGGGAGCTGGCTACTATTGTATCCCTAAACGTGCGCACGTTGTCAGTTTGCCATTGACTACACGTAGAGGGCCTCTAAGTTTCTTTTAAAAAATATGGCTAACATTTGCACCTAAACATTTTATTTTGTATAAATTAATTGAATGTGTGTAAAATTTAGCAATGCCCAGGGAATTCTAGTAAAGGGAGCACCCATTGGCGAATCACTAGCGTGTGTGATTGGTGCATTATTTATTACTAAATTTGACGTTGTGCTTTAACTTTGGATAAACATTATCATGAATTCTAGCACCAAGAAGCCAATCTTGGTAAATATATGCGCCACAAATAATCCCTTACATACACTGTGCATACAGTATATTTAATCTGGTGCTTTAATCATAGGCTGTTTTAAAGTATTCTGATAAAAATCGAATCGTGCTGAAGTCAGCCTTCATTGGTGTTGGATCGAGGACCCGGAAGTCTGCACACCTAGCAGACAGAGATAAAGCACCTTGTCAGAAAGTTTAGCGTTTTCCCTAGAGATGGTATTTGTTGGCCTGTGGCAGGGTCAGTCACATGTCCTGGATTCCTGGCATTTAATTGAGTCTATCCCAGTTCTGCGCCCCAGTGTTTCTTGTGCCCCACCTGGCACACATCATGTTAGAGGATGGTGATGACGTTAACATTTTGCCCCCCCCTGGAAAAATGTCTGCGGACGCCCATGAGCACATCTGCCCAGACCAGTTAATGGATTAGGTCACCCTAGTGTTCCTTGAACACGGCATCAACAGACTGTTGGAACACATTGCTCATGAAGCTGCGCTGGCATTCTTGGACGAGTAACTATGTTCCTGCAGCCACATTGGATTGTCACCCACAGCACAGGTCCCAACACCTTGTCGCTTTGTTGGGAATCCCACATATCCCACCACAACAGTGGACATGTCTGCTTTTGTTTAGACTTTGAATGCATGTGCGAGGAACTACGCAAGTGTACACACACCTGTGCAAGGTGAGGCACTTCCATGGTCAGAGCAGCACAGCGTCGTTTGGCTACGTTCACAAATCGGACATACTGCTGGGGGGAGTACACACATGGCAATGTAGCAAGACATGTAAACTTGTCGGAGCCCACAACCTAATCACTGTGAGCAGAGCAGACAATTGTCGAGGTCCGGTGGCACAGCACTTTGCAGACCCTGTAGGCTGTTAGCCGTGTACCCTGACACGGGGCAATGTGTCGATGCCAAACATCACATGACTCATCCAGCAAGGCAAGGTATGCTAAGATTGTTGCCATCCGCAACCTTTGGGATACATTTTTGTCCCACCATGTCTTGCACATCCATGTCCCCATGCTGCGTGTAAGTGTCTCAAGCATGTCCCTGCTTGTTGTGGCCCTTGTCTTGTCCCTACTGACACGCACGTGCCAATAAAGTGCCTGCGATTTCACAACTGTCCAACTGTGATGAGTGTTGATTAGATGTACGAATCATGTGCCACAATGAGCATCGTCCCTACACAGGGATGGACTGAGTGACGCCTGTAGGATGAGGGTGGGTCTCTTTTGCCTGCTCCACCTTTGTGAGCAAAACACTGTGTTCGGGATTGTTGGTGGCAGGCTTGTGCACTTACGTGTTTCCATCAATGTGAGTATGGTTTTCAACATCTGACCATGTGGAGCAATGGTATGAATCAAAACAGATTGTGTCCACACAGATGTGTGTGAGTAGGTATGTGACATGCAGTTCTGGTGACACATGTGATGTAGGACACCACTTCTGGCCTGCTACCGATTTGGTCATTCCTACACACAGTCATATTCGATACATGGACATGTGCCTACATTGGGGGGTTGTGAGATTTTCGGTAATGTGCAACGAGGCCACAGTCAGAACTTCACAGACATCCAACTGGCCATGTGGCTCAGGGTTAAACGTCCGCATTGATGTAATTTACACGGGTGTACCTTCGTGTGCAATCATTGTCCATACATACATACATACTTTCACACTTGAGTGAACATAGCCATAACACATCTGTGTGATTTCAAATGGTTTATTAACACTCTGGTGCATTCCGGATCTGGAGCTGTACATGGCCATGCCTAGCGCACATTTCTTGGGAGCCCAGTGGTGGGCATACCACATTCCTTTCGAGATTGAAAAGTGATTTGGGAAAGGGAGAGTGCAGTCCGCTGCAGGAGTCCTGCGTTATTGTCCACGTGTGAAGATATGCCAGTCCATGTCGGGGTCCCGGTGTATGTCGCTGAGTGTTCTTGGGGTCAGTGGAAGGTGTTGTCCCAGGGCATGATGTATAGGGCACAATCAGGCAGGGACAGGTCATATTGCGGTGATGGAGGCTACTGCTTCCTTCCTCACATACTAATTACCATCCACATCTTAGTCCTCTGATACTTCCTCAGTGTCCGTTGTGTCCGATGTGTGTGGCAGGATATTGGCTGCATCATTGGGTGCCACTGACACATCAGGGTGCGATGGTGATAGGGCTGCATCACTGTGTGCCACTGACAGATCAGAGGTTGGAGAGGTGTATGTTGTAGTTCCCGCTGCAGTCATCTGGGCCCGGCTCAGTGTCAGGAATAGCAAAACGATGAACTGCAAGGGGATCACTGAAAAAATATCGAGGGTCAAAATATCGACTGGCAAAAATATCGTGGACAAAATATCGACAATCAAAATATCGAGTTTGTATCTACAAACAGGTAAGTACAAAAATATCGAGTACAAAATATCGTTTACAATAATATAGTTATAAAAAATATCGACTTTGTTAAAAACAGTGTTTAATTAAATTAATATTAAAATTTAATTACTAAAATATACTTAAAAATAGTTAAATTAAATTATAATAATTAAATAATAAATAAACTTAATAAAAATAATTGTTTACAATCATATTTGGAAAAACATATATATATATAATAACATACTATAATAAAATAGGATACTATTATATCAGCGTACAATACCAGAAGTGTAAAAAATACTATTCCCACTCCAAAGAGTAACGACGGTCACATTATCGACTTGCAAAAATATCGTTTAAAAACTGAAAACTGACCCTGAACCCTAAAAATACCCCTTTACCCAAAAACCCAAAACTGATCCTGAACCCTAAAAATACCCCTTTACCCAAAAACTGAAAACTGACCCTGAACCCTAAAAATGCCCCTTTACCCTAAAACTGAAAACTGACCCTGAACCCTAAAAATACCCCTTTACCCAAAAAACCAAAACTGACCCTGAACCCTAAAAATACCCCTTTACCCAAAAACTGAAAACTGACCCTGAACCCTAAAAATGCCCCTTTACCCATGAACTGAAAACTGACCCTGAACCCTAAAAATACCCCTTTACCCTAAAACTGAAAACTGACCCTGAACCCTAAAAATGCCCCTTCACCCAAAAACTGAAAACTGACCCTGAACCCTAAAAATACCCCTTTACCCTAAAACTGAAAACTGACCCAAAACCCTACAAAATGCCCCTTTACCCAAAAAATGAAAACTGACCCTGAACCCTAAAAATGCTCCTTTACCCAAAATTTATCAATATTATTTAATTACCAATTAATTATTAATTAACAATAACAATAAAGTTAATATATTAGCACATTAGCTGTAATTATTTTAATAATTAATATTATTTTTTCCCAATTAATTACTTAAAAATAACACAAAATTATATATATAAAAAATGTACTCTAATTAATGTACTTAACTTATTACAATTAATTAATTACCAATTAATTACTAATACAAAATATGTACAAAATTATATTAATTAATTAACTAATTAATATTAATTAATTATCAATTAATTAATAATAAAAAATATTAACAAACATATATTAATTAATTAATTATTATTAAATTACTTCCCACCCTATTCTCCTATAAACCCACAACCCGCTACAGAATTACATTACGCAATTATTATAAAAACAAAATTCATTTAATAAAATATTTTATAACATTAATACACACTTTTCACACATACTATTACATAAAAATACACTATAAAATATTATATATTATTAAAAATTCGATATTTTTGCTATCTATATTTTATACAGTCGATATTACTTCACTTACCTGAAAAACGATATTTTTGTAGTCGATATTATGTCCAGTCGATATTTTGTCCAGTCTATATTTAAAACTCGATATTATGTCCAGTCGATATTTTGGAGTCGATATTTTGTCTGTACGCCACTGCAAGGCATGGAAGATCCCAGCTACATCTCGCTGGTGTTCAGCTGTGGCAGCTATACTTCCAGCCTGCATCTGCTCCATGGTCTCAATTGTCCTGCGCATTTATGCCAACCCTGCGCGGTCATCGCTGGTGTCTGTCTGACTAGACAGTTCTTGTATCCGAGAGATGGCCCAAGCAAAGTCAGCTGAGGTTTGTCGCAGAGCATGGTGCGGACAGTGTGTGTCCCTTATGGACTGTAAGTGGTCCCTGATAGGACTCAGACACCCACGTATGACATCGAGTTTGGCTGCCACAAGCTCGAAACCCACCGCAGCTGATCAGCCAACTCCACCTGGCAACCCAACACACGGTGTTGGAATTCCATGTGTTGTTGGTGGGAGTACGTGGTGGTGTGTATTTCCTACTGTGTGGTCTGTGCAGGTGGTGGGGTCACCTCAAGGCAACAGGGCTGCCCTGCTCTGGGGGTGGTGTGCGGAGGCTGTCCATTATCCATTGGAGGGTGTCTGAACAGATGTGCAGATTGTCCTCTTCATCGTCACTGATCGGATTAGTGGTTTGCTCTGCAATTAGTGTTGTGACTGTTTTGGTGGAGCTGGCAATTTTATGGCAGACCGCAGGTTTTCAGAGTACATGATGGACGTGTGGTGGTACTCATACATTGTCACCACACAGTGTCAGGCAATGCCAGATATGAGTGGCCAGTTACTATGCACAAGTGGAACCTGTTGTGTCCTCTGTCCTGTGGTGTAGGTGTCGCACTTTGTCCCACATTGCCGTCATTGGTGATGCTCCGTGGTTGCTATGTGTGTGTGCTGCATTGTGGGGGAGTCGGCCCTGCAGCACTGATTTCATGGACCTTTGTCTCTTTGAGGTGGTGTGCCTTTGAATTGTGTGCTTTTTGGGGGCAGGGATGTTTGTGACTTGGGTCATTGGTGCTCTTGCACCGATTTTGTGGCCTTGTGCATTGTATGTCTGCTGCTGCGTGAATTTGACGGCATGGGTTGTAGGTGCATGTGGATGTGTCAGAGTGTGACCTACTCCTTTACGGATGTGATCCACACGGGGCCACCTCCATGTGGATTTGTGCATGAGCTCATTTATTTGGGCTCCTGCCATGCTATCGGTCAGGCAGTGTCACTTGTTTAGTCAGTGTGGCTCACACAGTCGCTGCTGCTCTGGTTTCATCACATGTGCATGGATTGATAGTGTTGTTGGTTATTCGGAGGGGGCCAATATGTGCAATATGGAGGACAGGGGTCTACTTGGTGTTTGTATGTGTGCTGCTCTGTGCCAAGGGTATCAGGGACATGTTCCACTGTCATTGTGGGTGTGCTTCACATGATTGTACACGTGTGCCATTGTGCCCATCTCTCCCCGCCCCCCCAGTCCCTGGTAGTCACTCACCCAGTTGTTTTTGGGTCAGGTCATATCGGGCTGTGTCCAGGCCTCCGACTCCTGCCACCGTCTCCACACTGGTAACTGTGGCCAACATTTCCTCCAGCTCATCCAGCTCCTCCTGTGGCACAGGCTCCCACCTCCAGTCGTTGTTGCTGCCTTCCTGTTGGAAGTGAGTTTCTGTTTGGTCTGGCTTTGCACATCATGCCAGCGCCTCTTGACCTCCTCTATGGACCTCCTCACCACTCTGACTGCAATGACGTTGGTGACAATGGTCTTCCATATTTCAGTTTGGGTTTCCAGTACCGCAGTGGAGGTGATGAACAGTTGTTGGTAGTGTTCTATAACCTCTGGGACAATGATCCGGTCTTCCCAGTGGACTGAACTGCGTCTTCCTCTTCCTCTTCTCCTTGCCCTTCCTCGAATATGGGATACCTGTCTGGTCCTCTGAGGAGCTGGTCGGGTTCGGCTTGACCTCTAAACTCAGTCCGGGTGCATCCATCGTGCTACGCAGTTTGAACTGGTTTTGGTGTGTTTTTTAGTTTTGTTTTTTATAGAGCGTTTTCCCGCATTACGCTTGGGTTTTTCAGGGCTTTCGCTGGCTATCGATGATTTTGGTATCGTGCTTTGGGGCATCACAACTTTTTGGGTGTTTGTGTTTTGCATTTTTTATTGGTCGCGTTGGATTTTGGGCAGTCATTTGGCTACTTTCGCATGGTGCCGCAAGGTTGGGAATTGGACGTTAAGACAGTGTTATTTTCACGCAATGGACGGCGATATGCACAGTTGTGTTAAGTAACTTTTGTGATGGTTATCACACGTTCTTGAGAATATTCCCCTTACTGTACTGCAAGTCTTGTGGACTATTTGGAAATGCATGTTTCTGTAGATGTTAAGAAGCATATGAAAAAAATGTGAAAGTGAGATTTGTGAAACCCCTCCTGCTGTGGCTACAACATCCTGATTGCTTCTTGAGGCTAAAAGGGGAAGACAGCAATGTACTTGTATATGTGTGGGGATATACACACTCCTGTTTTTGCTCCTAGACAACACTGGGTCTAATTTAGTAATGAGATCTAAAATAACATTGCTGCTCAGACAATACTTATCATAAATCTCCTCCTCAGTCTGCAGGAATGAAGTCAGTCTAACTATGTAAATGCACCCCTGCCTGTGTATTCTTTTCTGTTGGTGTGAAGTAAAACCCCCATCCTCCTTGCCAAAGAATGCAGAGCTGCAATTGTGAATTAAAGGTGTTTCCACTCCTTTAATTGTTTGCAAATTACTACCCCCTACGGCCACTTGATTCTAATTTGCGAGTGCTAAAACACATTTTTGCAACTAATTGCAATTTACAAACCTTTAATACATAACAAATTAGGAAACACAAACTGAGAATCGTGATAAGATAAACACTGTTTCCAGTCAAGAAAATAGAGTGTCAGTAAAATTCAGTTAGCATCACTATTTTTGTAAATAAAACATAAATGCACTTTGATCCATTAGAAACTTATGTTTTTACAATCTCTAACCTATTTGTGACCGATTAACGATTTGCAAACGCTTTATACATCTGACCTGAAGTGAATGACATAGTAATTGATAGACAGACTCAGTGAGCAAATGACAGAATTGTATGATTTAAATAGAGCTTCCAATGAAAACATTATGATCAATTTTGATCATTCTCAAACATTTAGAAAAAAAGTAGAATAGGAAAATTTGACTAGCACAAATAATATTTTGTACGTCTACAACATGACTTATGAAATGTACACAAAAACATTATACTTATGCAATGTTACTCGAAAGTACATACATGAAAATAGTAGGAGTGCTTCACATTATACCAATGTTGCACTTATCATGTTAAGGGGTGTGTGAATTGTTCACCACCATGTCACTGGTGAAATGTGTATACAAAACAAACATGTAATTAATGTGGTGAGACTGATATCAAAATTCAGGGCTGCCCCAGAATTCATAATGAGGGATTGTTGTTATTTTTTTCACTGCCAAGGCACCAGAGGGCGGATGCCTCCGCTCAGACCCCGCCCCATAACCCCATGTGACCAGATTGCAAGACAGCCTAGTCACCGTCCCCCAGATAGTGATCGTTAGAAGAAACAGCCTTTTCAATGTATCATTCACCACAAAAATACCTTTACTTATTTTTAGGGCTGGGTAAGGGTATTGGGTGGTAAGGGTGTTTTTAGGGTTTTGTCATAGGAATGGTGTATTGGGCGGAAAGGGTGTTTTTTGTTGCTTAGGTTTAAGGGTGGGTAAGGGTATGTTATGTTAATTTAATTTGTAACACACACAAATCACCCAGGAAGGGGTATCTTAGCGCAGCTCAGAACATAAACAGGTAGGCCAGACTGTAAAGGCGCCAACAACTTAATCTTGAGAAATATCCTGAATTTAAAATGATCAGTATATTGACATAAGTGAAATAGGAGCTTATTCCAACAGGAAGGGGCTAACTAGGAAAGGGACATTCTCCGGGAGTGAGACTTTCCTATCCGGGGGACTGTAAACAGAGCTTTGTCAAGGAACTTAATGGGCTACTTGACCGATAAGGGAAAAGCTTTGAAGACAGATAGCTTGGGCTTTTGCCAATAAGGACTTATGTGACGGACAGCAAATTTTTAAAATAATTCTTTTGTGACTTGGCATCCAATGTAGAGAGCGCACGAGAGGGGAAGAAGCTCACCTGTGTTGAAGATTGGCAATAAGCATTGTAGCGGTGTTCTGAACCACCTGCAAGGGTATTTTAGGGTTTAGGGGTGGATAAGTGTATTAGGTGGTAAGGGTGTTTTTAGAGTTCAGGGGTGGGCAAGGGGATTGGGTGGTAAGGTGTATTTTTAGGGTTAAGTGTGGTTGAGTTTAAGGGTTGGGATCTATAGGAATATATATTTATATATATAATTCACTGAAAATCCAAGGGTTACATGGATATTATAGTTAGGCTCAGATGTCACTTGTACAAAACTAGTGAAATTCAGCAGTTATAGTTACCTGAGCTATCTATAACATGCACTCCAGCAATGCACTGCTTATGACCTCACATATTATAACACTCATGACATTGTCAGTGACATCGCTGATGATATCACTGACTTCTCAAATTAAAACACTGATTACATCATCCATTGAGTGTTAGTGTTTTTCTAAACGTATCAGAGACTTAAAGATACAAATTAAGCTACCACAAAGTTAAATTACTATACTTTTTGTACTACTAATGGGTGATACTTCTTCTAACATACATTATGTGAGCAGCTATGTGTATCCGTGTGTAAGTGGGTGTCTGAGTAGTTGTATGGGTATGTGAGTGGGTATGTGAGTGGTTGTGTGGGTGTGTGAATGGGTGTAAGAGTGATTGTGTGGGGTATGAGTGGTAGTGTGTAATGCAATATTGGTCTATAACTAGGTTTGAGTGGTTGTATGGGTGAGTAAGTGGCTGTGTGAGTGGCTATATGTTGAGTGACTTGTTGTGCGGATGAGCTACTGGGTATGTAAGTGACTATGTGTGTGAGTGAGTTGCTGTTTGAATGGGTGTTTGGCTAAGTGAGTTGATGTGTGAGTGTCTGCCTGAATGGATGTATGGATGAGTGAGCAGATGTGGGAATGCTTGTATGGATGTGTTATTGGGTATGTAAGTGGTTGTGTGGGTGTGTGAGTAAGTTTGTGAGTGCTTGTATGAGAGAGTGAGTGGCTGTGTTGAGATGCTGTATGGGTGAGTAAGTGGCTGTGTGAGTGTCTTTATAGGTGAATAAGTGGGTGTGGGAGTAGCTATATTAGTGAGTGTTTTGCTGTGTGAGTGGCTGTATGGGCAAGTGACAGGTTATATGAGTAGCTCTATGGCAGAGTGATGGGTTATCTGAGTGGCTGTATGAGTGAATGAATGTGTGTGTTAGATCAGCTAATTGTAACTGCTGAATTTCACTGGGTTTGCATGAGTAACACCTGATCCTAACTATAATGTCCCTGAAACCTTTGTTTTTTTCAGTGAATTTCTAAGTGTTTCTTTATTACATTTCCTAACTAAAACTTCTCTGTAACCATTGTTTTCTTTAGTAAATATATAGATGTGTGAAGAGTGGTAGAGAAATGTGGCTGGGCCTCCAACTAGCTCTCACTATAGAAACCAAAAACGTTTACGTGTGTAGATATACCATTGATATGTGTGTACAGCACAGTGGACGCAACCATATTATCTCAGACTCTGGAGAATATCTCGGTCATGTTGCTATGTTGTCTCCCCCCCTTGAAGTAGAAGTCGAGTGGGCTGATCCAATGTATGCAACTCCAGCATAAGACTATAAATAATTAGCTTACGCCTTGGGGGAGGTTCACTTCTCAAAAGAGAAAAGACTCTGCCACAGCGAAGGTCCTCACCCTGCCATGTGGCTGCTGCCATGACCATGTGCCTTCTTGATACAGGCTGATTGCGAACTCAGCACCACAGACTTCTGTCTGTATCGAGTACTGCCTTAGGTATACTCTGCGGACAGCAGGGTTCACAACTTGAATTCAGCTTTGGATCTACACTACTTACAGCATTGAAGTTATCCTTCATTTATGTAAGGCAGAGACAATTCTACTCTATGTCCTCAGACTTTGTTAAAATAAGTGATAAAAATTATTTGTCTGTATCTGTGCTGACTACTGCCTTCGATCTACAGTGCGATCAGTAGAGTTTACAACTTGATACCAGTGGCGCATCAGCACTACAGAGAACATTGAATTCAGTCTCAATATGTTTAAAGCAGAGACAATCTTACTATGTCCTCAGATTTTGTTAAAGTATGAACAGTAGGAAATTCAGCCTTCATTTATTTAATGCAGAGACAATTCTACTATATGTCTTCAGATTTTGTTTAAATAAGTGACAAAAAGCATTCCTCCATGTCTGTGTTAACTACTGCCTTCGATCTACACTGCGGACAGCAGGGTTCACAACTTCAATTCAGCTTTCCATCTACACTACGGACAGCATTCAAGTTAGCGTTCATTTATGTAAGGCAGAGACAATTTGTTAAATGATGCGACAAAAAACATTCTTCAATGTCTGTACTGAGTACTGCCTTCAAATGTACACTGTGATCAACAGAGCTCACCACTTGATACCAGAAGCACATCAGTACTACATACAACATTGAATTCATTCTCAATTTATTTAAGGCAGAGACAATTGTATTGTTTCCTCAGATTTTGTTAACTGTGACAAAAAAGCATTAATCGATGTCTGTGTCAACTACTGTCTTCGATCTACACTGCGGACAACAGGGTTCACAACTTGAAATAAACTTTCCATCTACACTACGGACAGCATTCAAGTTAGCCTTGATTTATGTAAGGCAGAGACAATTGTACTGTATGTGTTCAGATTCTGTTAAAATAAATGACAAAAATAATTCAACAATATTTCTGCTGACTACTGCCTACGATCTACAGTGCGGACAGCAGGGTTCACAACTTGAATTCAGCTTTGAATCTATCCTACTAACAGCATGAAATTTAGCCTTGTTTTTTTAAGGTAGAGATATTTGTACTTTATGTCCTCAGATTTTGTTAAAATATACAAAAAAATGAATTTTGTGATGTCAGTGATGACTGCCTTCAATCTACATTGTGAGAGCTCACGATTCAGGTAGAATGGCGATTGTACATGACGCATTCCAGTAGACAGGAGACATTATACCACTGCGACCCCTCCGAACCATGAATCATCACAGAGTGAGCACAGGCTGAGTTCATTCGGTACCACTAACTCACTGCACCAAAAGTCATCTCCGCGTAGCCTTATTAAGATAGAATTCACTAGGCAAAAAACATTGCTCCCAGTGCAGCCTCCCTGCACTATGCATTATTGCAGGATACGTACAAGCTCAGCACCAAAGATAGTACTAACTCAGTGCACCATAAATCATCGCAAAGAAGAGTGAACAGTTTTATGTCATGGTGAGACATACTGTCCCTTTTAAATGTCCCTGAAACATACAAATTTTAATAATGTATTCTAAACACGTTCTATCTTTCATTTCAATCAAGATTGCATATGATGTAGTCCACCCTAACATTTACATTGCGGACAGCAGGACAGCAGGGCTTGAATTCAGCTTTGGATCTACACTATAGACAGCAGAGAATTCAGCCTTGATTTACTTAATGCAGAGACATTTATACTGTATGTATTCAGATTTTGATTAAATAAGTGAATAAAAGCATTCTTCTATAACTGTGCTGACTAGTGGCTTCAATGTACACTGCGGACAGTAGGATTCACAACATGAAATCAGCTTTCTATCTACACTACAGAGAGTAAGGAATTTAGCCTTGAGTTATTTAAGCCGCAAACAAAAAATACTCCTATGGCACTGCTAGTATGCATAAGCACCTTTAAACCCTGCAGCCTGTGAACTATGCTCACAAAGAATGTAGAAGACTGCGCCTTAATGTACCTCCACCACCGGCAATACCAAGTACCTCCAGGGCATCACCGTCAACATCGCCACCAGACATACGTCCCCATTTTGAGAAAGCTAGAATGCACTGCGTGAAATGCAATAATTTAATTTGTTATGGGAAGCAATCACTAGACCTAGTTTGCAGAACAATTGATAACCATTGATGGTAGTTTTTTTTTTCCTCAATGTTCATGCAGTTTAGTATACAACAGTCAATGCTTTGAGAACAGACTAGTAGAACCACGCGTCATCGCATGGTGAGCACACACTGAGCACCAGACGGACCACTAACTCAGTGCACCATAAATAATCACCATGTGGCCTTATTAAGGCAACATTCAGTTGCCAAAAGACATTCTTACCAGTGCGTTCTGCTTGAACCACACATCATCGCAGGCTCTACATAAACCGCCCCTACCTCAGTGTAGCACAACTCATGAACGCTTTACGATAGAATCTTCTGTGTATAATTTCACATACAGTGCTCCTACCTTTGTAAAGCAGAAGTCATAGACTGATTATGATGTGAATATCTGTGTATGATATTATGATGACTATTCTACTTGTTACCAACAGCAACGTAATAAAATGGAGTTGAGCACACATGCCCGTTCCCACTTCAACTATCTATCTGTGTCTGTATACTTATTATATTTGTAAAATGCTGATCCTGCGCCCTACACATTATATTGTGCTGTAAATAGTGTATGCAACCATCTTACCTCTGCCAATAACAAAAATTTAGATTATATAACTTTATCTTGCTCATTCTACAAATACGAATGTACAAAGTCAATCATTACAATACTGCAAAGAAACTGTTATAGTCAATTTATAAATGTGTACTATTTCATTTTTTTAGCATATTTATGTAGCGCGAAATAGACCCAAAACTATATCAGCAATTTCCTTGAGCACCGTATTTACAGTACATTTTCAGGCATGCGTTGATTAAGTCAATACTCTACAATAACAGGATGTGGACATGACTTCGAGCCTCGAACAATGATTTCCAGCACCAAGTTTGACAGTATACCTGAATGATCACATACGTATATATCACCTGTCCTTCATCTGCTAAAAACTGCAAACTAAACTTCTCACAGCCCTGTATTACTACAGCTACAACACTCCACTGAATGTACAACAAACATTCATATTCGCAGAAATACGTCATGTCCACCATCTTTTATGTGTGCATCTATAGATGAATATAGGGTCAGTAATACCCCGTGCCTTCCATGTTAGCCATATTGTAGAACTTTACAGACATAATGACACATTTGCGTGTTAAACGCGGGTGACAGCAGCACTACAGCATGAGCACCCAAATCAATAGTTTTTTCCCATAACTCATGACGGAACCATGCCCATAGTTCCAGAGTCCTCGTTCACAGCCTCGCGCAGCACAGCAGTCCAGCCCACACAACAAGGCTACGTGGCCCACATTTCCATTGTAGTGATTTCTTAGTTCCAGGTCTAGTTGTCAGAAAGCACACACACACTCCCTCATGGCTGGTATACACCCACACAACACCCACACAACACCCATCCAGCACATGAGTCACTACACACGTGACCCTACCAATAAAAAAGAAGGGACGCACGTGCTCTACGCCATTTTAGAGGTGCTCCCATCACAAGCACTCTGATGGCGCGTCCTAGTGGTTCCAACGCCTCATGTAGGCCGGAACCACAGAGCAGGGAGGCCCACCACTACGTCCATGAACTCTTTGGTCACTGAGTTAGTGGTACAGCAAGGACTGACCGGGTGAGGAACCTACGATGATGATGGGAGCACGAGTATGTCGTTAGCTATACCAATATCAAGACTCAACACCGTTTGTCACACTTCTTAGTTGCAGAGTGGGACTGCATGATGTTGAACAGTGCCCTGTCCACGAAAAGGTGAACAAGCAAGCCTGAGTGTGCAGCGGAGGGAGTAGATGAGGTGCAGCAGACTGGATACAAAAAGGCGATGCAGCGATTTAGGCGTACGGAGTCATATATACCGTATCTTATTGCATTTGTATTTTTTTTCCAATAGCAGGAATGCTTTTATGATTGGTCAAATGTCCGTCGCTTGAGATGATCGAAAGCACGTGTATCACTGCACACCACTTGCTTTCACACCAGGATTAAAAACATTACTACTATAGTAATTTTACAAAAATCTAAGCCTATTAAACAAGTTAGAACTGTACAAATAGTTCTTTTTTAAATGCAGGAGGGAAGGTGTGTGAAAGGACGATGTAATTCTACTCCTTCTTAAGATAGTAAAAATTACCAATCATAACATCTTTCTTTTACTATCTTTTAGATGTAAAGCTTCAGGGTGCATTATGACCCGGCACGGTGTGGAAGACACACCGGTGACAGAAAGGTGAGCTGCGAATATTCTTTTCAGTCACTCTTTCACTTCCTCTCTCGTTTGATAAAGAAATGATGCACAATATTAACTTCCTTTTTATCTTACAAGTTTTTTTCACAAATTGGCATCCCCCCAACACCTCCAAAGCTCAATGTTCGAAGATTCTGCGATGATGCATGGCCATCGTAACAATGTCTGAGAAGGCTGCTTCAACACATGGTGAACCCTCTTTGAACACGCCAATGGCACAATGTGAGCAAAGAAGCTTGTTTCCGAAGCAACGAGAAGTTACCTGTGTGCAGAGAGAGTGGGTAGTGTGCAGCAGTTTGACTGTGTACGAATGTACAATTACCTCCGGGCACTGGGAGTGGATAGGTTGCAACAGTCTGAGGGGCAGATTTACAAGCCCCTTGTGCCATGTTTACATCACTTTTAAAAAGGAGCAAATAAACCTGCCCCCGAGTGCACAAGAAGCACTCACCTCCGAGCTCTAGGAATCAATGGGATGCAACAGTCTAGGTATGCAGTAATGAGAACTCACCACTACGCAGTGGGAGTGCATGGGGTATAGTACTTTGGAAGAAAAACATCAAACAAACACCTCCTTGCAGTGGAAGTTGATGAAATACAATATTCTAAGTGTACAAAGACATAAAGCAAAAATATACTTATATAGTTGTATGTACTATGCTATTACTAACTCTATAATATCTTTCTGATGACTAAACTGGAGGGTACACTATGAACCGGCAAATGCTTGAACACACAACAAAGGCAAAACAGTGAGCTACAAAGATTTTCTCCAGTATTAACTTCTCCATCTATTACTTTCTCTCTCTCACACTTTTAATGTCGTTTTTCTCTTTTTCTCTCTCTCACTCTCACATTGTTTCTCTTTCTCTTTTAAAGTTATGGACGCTCCTGTCCATTCTGCCGATAAAAAAATCAAGGCTGAATTTAATACAGTCTGCAGTATAGAACCAAAGCTGAGTTGAAGTTGTGAACTCTCTTCGCCACAGTCTTTACACAAGGTAAACAGAGCGGCCTAGATACACAATGCCTCCGATTAAATGAGTTCCAAATAAATAATATTGTCCTGTATAATGACGTTATCTCGCACCTAATTCTGTCTCATCTCTGAATCATTTTAAAGACCTGTTGGTCCATACTGTAAATGTGATGCAGTAGGCACTTCCGTACAGACACCTCTTCATCGCGGGTTATAAGAGAGGTGGAATGTATCAGGCACACTACAGACATGCAAATTAACAAATATTGCCAAGTGTTACCTTAATTTGTGATCGTTGACCTCATTCAGCCTTTCTTTTTGCCCGGAGAAGCATTATAATCAAACACAAGTCAGAATTAAATACATACGAAAATTAAAATTACCAAAAACTCATGCACGCACAATTACAACAACATCAGAAAGTGCATGTGTGGCACAAATGAGCAATAATGCCAGCTGGACAATTGAAGAAGTACCAGACCTTCCAAATATATTTGAACTCATGTATGACTGAAACACAAAAGATATGACTGAAACCCAACTAATGGAACATCTAGATGTAAGATCAGAGCAAAGGATCGGAAGTGGCTTAAAACGGAAATCCAGATTTTGCCCAATAGTATCCCCAGGCAATAGATTTGATCTGTTTTTGGAAGCAATCATTGAAGACATTGTGAAAATCTCTAACACCCGTAACACATGCAGAAGAGAGAACCTAACATGCAAAGAAAGAAATGCAATAAAATCATTAAAAGAAGCTGCCAATCTTATAATCAAACCTGCTGATTAGGGGGGCAACATGGTCCTGATGGACATCCAAGACTATGTCAAAGAATCAATGCACCAATTAAATGACTCAAGGAACTATTGCAAATTGGGCAGCAACCCCATAAACAAGATAACACTTCAGCTAAATGGATATTTACAGGACTGGAGAAACAAAGGACTGCTAAATGATCACGAATGTAAGTTTCTCTCAAAGGATTTCCCAGTAATTCCATCCATCTACTTCCTACCCAAAATTCATAAGACACTCATTGATCCCCCTGATAGGCCAATCGTCTCTTCATGCGACAGCCTCTACAAAAATGTTTCACAATACGTTGAAATATTTTTGCCGCCTATTCCAAAGAATATGAGTTCTTACATTAAAGATATTGGTGATTTTTTACGAATTCTAAATGGAATCACATGGAATGAAGAATAATTACTAGTGACAATCAATGTAGTATCTTTATACACATTGATCAAACATGAAATCGGCTTGAATGCTTGCAATTATTTTTTTAAACAACGTAACATCAGTGAACTTCAACATACTCGGATGCTTCTCGACATGATTAAACTATGTCTCACCAACAATGTGTTTTTTTTTCAACCATCAGCTGTACAAACAAGAGTGTGGTACCGCAATGGGCATCTCTTTTTCGCCGAACAACGCGAATATAACGATGGGCTGGTGGGAGAAGACGATCGCTTGGGACCCAGCAAATCAAACGGATCTGGAAAAAAACATTCTATGGGTCTGTTACATAGATGATTTGTTTTTAATCTGGAATGGAACACTGCATGATTTTAATCTCTATTATTTTTAACTCTGCCACAATGGAGTTGGTCTGGAATTCACATATGCTACCAGCAAAAAATAAATATATTTTCTAGATCTGAAAGTATACATTGAGAATAAAAAAGTCCACTCAACTCTATTTCGGAAAAAGACATCAACCAACAGCATACTACATGGGACTAATTTCCATCCTCAACCACTAATTTCAAGTGTACCATATGGTGAGTTTATTCGCATGAAGCGAAATTGTTCAAAGGAATCAGACGCAGATGCAAAAATAGAGGAAACTAATACCAGATTGAGAACAAAAGGATACAATGAGAGAACCCTGGAAAAAAGCAAAAAACGAGCAGCGATGAAATCAAGAGCTAAAATATTAAATCCAAAGGTCACAACACAGCAAGAAAAACAAGACCCACCACGGTTTATAACAACGTACAGCAAAGAAAGTGGTATTATTGCAACCAAAATCTGAAAATGCTGGCATCTGATATCTGAGGATCCCGACTTTGGGAAGATGCTAGGGGAGTGTCCCATGATCAGCTACAGGAAGACAGAGTCATTACGAGACCGACTATTAAAAAGCCATTTCAGAGGAACACAACAAGAAAAAAGTAACTGGCTTTCTAGTCAACAAAAAGGTTACAGGAAATGTAATGTCTGTAAAGCCTGTGAGATTAGACAGAACAAAAACACCTTTGAAGAACCAAAATGGCAATTAATTCCAATAGAAGAGAAAATACCCTGTACTTCGACACATGTGGTGTACATCTTTGAATGTAAATGCAAAATGCAAAACATCGGCAGCACAACATGTATGCTGAAGAAGAGAGATCTGAACACATTAGGGCAGTGAAATCTTTTAAAAAAAACTTTAAAATGAGAAAAAAACGTTCTTTTGGAGTTATAATGACTTCATCCTGGCATATACCAAATGGGTACAATACCCTGAATGCTATCTTGAAAAAACTACTCTGACATTGGGAAAACTGTTAAAAAAACCCTTACGATTAGTAGTCGAAGATAGATAGGGAAACTATATCTTTCAATATGACTACTATTGTTGGTATTGAAAGTTTTTCTTTAATACTAAGCAATGAATAAGAGACATACAATTGCAATTGAAATGCCAAATCTAATGATGGGGTACTATACCCAGGTAACAATATGATACAATATGATGTTGCAAATTCAGTTTGACATGAGCCAGGATATAATGCTAATGTCGTAGCATCATTGTATTCAGGTTCAGAAAGGTTGAACTACATAACCTAGAATGCCTTGATATTGTAGATGGAATTGCGGAATACAGTCACTGCTGCAACGTACATAATGAATTGGGTACAACACCCCAAGATATGCGCGTAACGAGTCTGCCACGCTAAGCTATATGCACAGAATCAAAAATGTTACATTATCGTCTGACATTGTATATATTTGTATATATGTGAATGATGATGAACTACTTATCCCATAATGCCCCTTATGGCAGAAATGAGATATAAAGTAAACACAAAAGATGGCTCACTTATTGTGATCAAAGCCGAGGTCAAGCTGAAACGCGTTGGTTCGAGCTCCAAGTTGAATAAATTGAGCTAAAGTTACCCAAGTCTGGAGTGCCGCTTCCTTGTTGTAAAAGAAAAATAGATAAATATATATATTCACTGAAAAAAACATAGGTTATAGACCATATATAGTTAGGAATTAGCATTTACAAAACCTTATTTTATTCACACAAAACCATTGAAATTCGCATATATAGTTAGTTGCACTAACTATATATCGCGCACCCGCAATCCACTGCTGATGATGTCACATATTACATCATTCATGACATGGTCAGTGACATCACTGATGACATCACTGATGATATCTCAAATGACATCACTGATGACATCACTGATGACAACATCCAGTGACTGTATGTTTCTGTAAAGTTAAAATATGTCTTACATATTGAAGAATGAGTGGATGTATAAGTGTCTGGATGAAGGATTTAGTAGGTGCATGACTGACTATATGAGTGAGTGATTAAATGTGTCTCACTGAGTGCATGGGTTAGTGACTAAACTGTCTTAATTTGTGCATCATTATGTCTGTTGTTCTGTAAACTGCTGCATTTGTTGATCAGTAACTATATGAGTAACTATATGGGTTATTGATTGGTTGCTCAAGTATTTGTATGGGAGACTGAGTGTGTGTGTGGGTGGCTGGGAGGTGTATGACTCTGTGCATAGATGTTTGAGCAGTTGATTTACTAGATGTATGGGTTCAAAAGTGCATGTGGAAACAGCTGTATGGACGGTTGACTGTGTGCATGAGTGTATTGGTGAGTGAATGGATATCTCAGTGCTACATGTCAAAGTAAGTACATATGTAAAACACAGTACATGTGAGAGTTGACATATATAAATAACTGTGCATAAGAGCCAGTGAATGTGTGAGTGGCTGTATGGATCATTGTGAACCTGTATCAGGGATTGTATAAGAGAGTAAATATGTGTTAGTATATGTTTGAATAAGTAAGGTGTGTATAACTGTATAGTTGAGGAAATGGAGGTGTGATTGATTCTTTGCATGCCTGACTAGGTGTGTGAGTAACTCCATGGATGAGTGATAGTCTGTGAGTGTCTGTTTACACTGATTGTATCTAAGGTTATATTAAAGTCTGAAGAGGTTCATCGTATTATCACATGAATTATATCATCAGTGATGTGATCAGTAATGTCAAATGAGATGTCATCAGTGATGTCATCAGTGATGTCATTTGAGATGTCATCAGTGATGTCATTTGAGATGTGATCAGTGATGTGATCAGTGATGTCATTTGAGATGTCATCAGTGATGTCACTGACCATGTCATGAATGATGTAATATGTGACATCATCAGCAGTGGATTGCGGGTGCGCGATATATAGTTAGTGCAACTAACTATATATGCGAATTTCAATGGTTTTGTGTGAATACAGTAATCTTTATTGATTGGTTAAAAAAAAAAACCATTTACAATTTGCGACATGACAAGAAAAAATTAATAAAAATGAATGTAATAAAAATAATTTAAAACAGTTAATTTAAAATAGCTTGGGATTCAGGGGGCCATTAAGATCTAATAATGTTCTGGTACAATACTTAAATCTGGATTACTTGTAGACTGATTCGGATATTGTGTGTGTTAACACCACCGGCTGCTATAATGGGGAGACTTTGGGTTGGAGAGTGGCTTCAAGAGATTTTATCGCTTTATGGACAAATTTTGAAAGCCCGATGTTTAGCTTGACGTTGTCAGGGTCAAGAGCGGCCATTATTGCCTGGCGACAAGATCGAACTTCCAACTGGATACATTGGCCACGCAACAGTAACCGTCTGGCTGTAAGCAGTGCAGGGCATGCACAGACGATATGTTCAATTGATTCTGAATGGTAGCCGCACAATCTGCATTTCGTGCAACTACTCGGCCGCCGCCATTCCGGAAGGTTCTTCAGAAAGGGCCATTCTCCCATCCTCAGGGCTAAAAACTTGCGTTTCCAATAAAGTGCGTATGTGCTCGACAAGTAGGGCGGCAGAACACCCACTTTAAGATTGGCAATTACAGCCCAGGCAATAAAATAAGGTTTTGTAAATGCTAATTCCTAACTATATATGGTCTATAACCTATGTTTTTTTCAGTGAATTTTCAAGGTTTTGTAAATGCTAATTCCTAACTATATATGGTCTATAACCTATGTTTTTTTCAGTGAATTTCAATGGCTTTTTAATTGCAAATATCAAAAGCTGTAAAATGTATTCTTCTTTTAAAGGAAAAATATATTTTTTATGTATTTAATATAATTTTTTTATGTATATCATTTTTTTTTTTTTTCGCTACTGGTCCGCGCACCGGGTAGCTTCCCGTTAGCTCAATTTGGTGCCGTGACCCGATCCGCGCACCAGGAAACGTTCCGTTAGCGCAACTGCCGCATTCGAAAACAACATCGTGACGCATCACGTAAGCGCCACGTATCGCTTTGCCGCGTAATGCGTCTTATGACGCGCCACGTTAGCGCACTCGGAAGTGCTCCGGAGCGCGACCCGAGACGCGAAGCGCAGCACCCCGGAAGCGCTCCGGGCGCGGAGTGGGACGCGCAACGTAAGCGTAACAGGTCATGTGACCTGAAAATAACACTTTTCATTGGTTTAGAATTTTTTTTTTTCCCAAATGATAAAAGCCCCCACCTTTTTTCCTCACTCTGACTTTCATCTTTGTGAGAGGAAGACCTGTTTCTGCTTGTTCAGTCATGGCATCTGTGGTAGCTGAAGCTGGTGGACCCCCACCACCACCACAACCACCTAGGAAGGAAGGACCACCTGCAAAGTTCCTTCAAAACCCAGAGGAAGAGGAAGAAGAAGAGGAAGAGGAGGTAGAGCCGAGGCAGTTCTTGCGTGAAGAGCCCGGCAATCCCACCGCTTAGACCATTTTATATGGCAATTTTTTTCTTACCCTCGAGGGCAAAAAAAGGTCAATGCCCGGCTGGTGACATGCCTCATTGCGATGCAGTTCTGTCCCGAGGCACAGACAAAAAGTATAGTTTTGGAAACTATACTATGCACCGCCACATGCAGAGGTGGCATCCAATCAATTATAGCGTTGCTGAGGTGTGTCACCTCCAGAATAACCCACCAATATTATTTTACTGTTTCCCTTGGTTTTCCCCTTGTTAAGTTTTCCGGAACGCTACCCGGTGCGCGGACCGGGCGCTAACCTTGCAAAAATTTGAAAAAAAAGGCTGTTTTTTTTTTACATATATGGGCCTCCTCAGCCACCCTCAGAAAACCTAGGGGGTAAGGATATGTCTCCCGTGCCCCCTTATACCCATTCCCAACATTGTTTATCCTCCGTCTTGTGACTAAATTTGTCCGAAACACAAGATGGCGGACTCCCGTTATGCTACCGGTGAGCTACCCGCTTCGCGTACCGGGTACCACTTCAACTGCAAAAAATCGAATTTTTTGCCCCGCGGGGCCCTTTAATAGCCCCCACATCAATCCTAGGGGGTCAGGTGGGGTCTACCTTGCCCCCTTTCATTTATTTCCCCCTTCGTTTATTTCCACCTCTTGTCTCTCGATCCTACCGAGAGACAAGATGGCGGCCGCTCCGGACTGTTTAGAATGATGACAGTCACCGGAGAGCCAATCCGCTTCTCCTCGCGAAGTTTCGTTACGCGTCTGGTACGCGAACCGGGGCGCTAACCGGGACGCTGTCACAGATATATATATTTTTTTGAACGTTAATTTCTCAAAATCCACTGGAGCACATATCTTGAGACCTAGCAAAGGCACATCGGGCAAACAGTCTCTACAATTTTACCAAGTTTCATAGAAATCCATTCAGCCGTTTGAGCTAAAAGTGAGTCCAACCGCCCGATGGAAAACTCAATGTCAAAAACACGTTTTGGGACCCCCCTTTTTTCTCGGCCCCCGCTTGACGAAACCCCCCCAAACTTTTAGGGGACGCTCAGAAACAAAATGTGCCATTTTCCTGAGAATTTTAGCCACATCCGTCCATCAACGCTAAAGTTATTCAACATAGAATTTTCAGAAATCCCTATTAAAAAAAATCCAAAATATATATACCTACTGGCGAGCCCCAGTAGGTAATATATATATATATATATATATATATATATATATATATATATATATATATATATATATATATATATATATATATATATATATTACCTACTGGCGGTCGCCAGTAGGTAGTTATAGTTAGGACCTAGTTTCCATAGGAAATCCTCAACATTCTATTTGGAATAACTTTGGCCCTGGTTGAAGAATCTTAGCGAATTTCTCAAAGAAGATGGCTCGGTCCGCTGCGCTCCTTCCCTAAAAGTTTGGGGGGGATTGGTCAAGTGGGGGCTGAGATAAAAGGGGGTCCCAAAACGTGTTTTCTCCATGTTATTTTCCATAGGACCTTTAGACTCGGCTACAGGTCGAACGGGTGAATGGATTTATAAGAAATTTGGCAAAACTGTACAGTCCGGCTCGCAGATTACGCTTTTTTTGGAATGGTGTAAATCCGTTCAGTAGTTGCTGAGGAAATTACAGTTAAAGTCAATTATATATCTATACGCGCGCACACGTGCGCGCACCCAAACGGCTGCGCACGTGAGCGGAATTTTGTTGCGTGACGTCTGTTAACGTTCGATTCGAAGGAAATCAGGAAGTGTTGACCGCCATTTTGTCATTGCGAGTAAATATATTGTTGATTTCAAAGCGTTGGAATATGGAAAGGGGAGAAGGTAGAGATTGTTTTGCTGCGTAGGTTTTCTCAGGGTGTGCAGTAAGGCCCTTAAAGGCGAAAATATATATATATATTTTTTTTTAAAGTTGCGTGGTGCGCGCACTCGGTCGCGCACACCTTTTTACAAGAGTGTGAAAATGGAGATAAATCAGAAGTTTGAGTGCTTAGATATAAGGTGGCTCTGAAAAATGCCATTGTGTTAATTGAGTGTTTTCTGCATTTATAAGTAAGTACCGATGCAGAGCCTGATGTTGCAGAGGAAGATTCTGTTTCCCTCATTTGTGAAATGAACACCGTCTCTCCTATAGACGTCTTGCATGTGGTAACGCAAGTTGTTGTGGGAAATAGAACCCATGCTATAATCTCTGAGGAACGCAGAAACAGATTTATTTACATGTCTCCTTGCTTTCTCAAATTGTGCACAATGGTGATTGGACCAATTCCATTTCTGTCTTTGGCATATATTGGAATATACCAAGGCAGATCGAGGAAAAGGTGTCATCAATTGTCGAAAGGTGTCTTTTAGAAGCATTTCCAGACCTACCCCAGTGATTGTGCCTAGATCGTTCCCACCACAGTGCACAATTATAAGGTCTGGTTCTGGAAGATGCATAAAAGTTTTCACCAATGGAATCAATTGGTGACATTTCAATCCTCTTTTGGCAATCCATGTTATGTGTACATTTGGTAAGCTGAGGTTGCAAATTCGTCTGCTTACTGCATATTTTTCACTCCAGTGAATATAACTGTGTCCTATTAGCCAGACCTTCATTTTCAAGGGATTTGTAGTCGTCCTCCGATCGGTTCTGGAAGTGGAATGGTAGTTAGAAGTTGAAATTCTAAATAAAGAAAAAGGAAGAGGCTGGGTGTGGTTTAAAAAATAAAAATGATTGGTTGATTGTAAGAAGTGGAGATTGAACAGTACGTTGCATGTTAATGTTTATGTTAAACGAAAAGTACTATTGGGTGTGAAAAAAAAGACATGTAACAGAGCTGTGGATTGGCAGGTGTTTCTGGAGGGAAAACAGTGTTGTGACTTTGCTGTAGAACGTTGAGATATGAACTTTTGACCTGTGCCTTCAGCCAGGTGCAGAATGAGGTGTTACCATGGAAACAGCCAGAGATGGCAGTGGGTGATGGGTGACTTTTATGTGACATTGAAAATATTGTGAGGGAGAACCAACTGAAATGTAATTGCTTACGTTACGCGCTCCGCATTGCTTCCGGGAAGCTGCGCTTTGCGCCTCGCTCACCGGAGCACTTCCGGGTGCGCTAACGCGGCGCGTCATATGACGGATTACGCAAGAACGCGATACGTCGTTGGGGCTCCACCGGAACTGATCGAATTGGTAGTCTACAGTGTTTCTGGATGTTTCAGACTGAAGCTGGCGTCAGCATGAGAACACGCCGTGGCTACGTCGTGGCCATTCCGCAAGCAATCATGGCAGTCGCTCCCCACCGGAAGTCTGCAGGAGTCGGGGGCCTCGGTGACTCTTGTAGAATCTTCAAGGCTGACGGGACGCTTTTGGGAATGGGGCTCATGCCCTAGCAGTCAAGCGTCCGAGTTCCAGGGTTGCCCAGAGCCATCCTTGCAGGCCAGGCCAAAGTCTGTGGAGCCGACCGCCATTTCCTGAGCTCCGTGGCAGCCGCCTGTCGCTGTATCGGAAGAGTGGGTGCAATTCAGCCGGATGGCGGGTGAGAGGGTGTAAATTTGATGGTTGGACCAGGGCACCGCAGGACGTGTCTTCAGGTCAAACGGATTGTGGGACAAGGTCCAGAATGGAAGAGGCATCAAAAGGCAAGAAGTTCCGCCTGACCCCGGGAGCCGGCCGCCTATGTCGTGGGCGATCTCAGGCCATACCAGGGGAACAAGACTTGGGGAGGGGGCAGGAGCCAAGCGCCCCCTCCGAGTCCGCATTTCTTGGACCCTGAAGTATGGCACTCAACATTCAGAACTTATGACATTTGTGCAAGGCAGGGACATCGAAGCCTCTCAGGGACCAAGTATATCGAGAGTCCTTCCTACAGAAGGTGGTGGGGGTGGCGGCATTAGCAAGGCATCCCCCCACACAACTTGTCGGACCCTGAAGTATGGCTCTCAACATCCAGAACTTGACATTTGAGCAAGGCAGGGACATCGAAGCCTCTCAGGGACCAAGGATATCCAGAGTCCTTCCTACAGAAGGTGGTGGGGGTGGCGGCATTAGCAAGGCATCCCCCCACACAACTTGTCAGACATGACCTCTGGATGTACTGGGTGTTCAATTTCAGAATTGAAACTACTAAGAAGCAATTAGAAGTGTTGTTTTCATGTTGCAGTAGGTTCCATGTAAATAGTTATACAATAAAACGTTTTATCCTGTTACTTTGCTGGTGTGTTGTATATATTTATAATATTTGCATAGTGTTTGTCGTTATTTTGGGCGGGGTGGGTGGCGGAGCCGAGCTGTCTTGCAGCCATCATGGCGTCGAGCTCGGTTCCTCTCTCTAGTTTCATGATTTTTCTAACGATTTATATGTTATAGTTTGCTAGCACGATACAGCGGATAGTCCGCATTTTATATATATGTCCTTTTTATTAGGGGGGTCCTCCGGTGGAGTCGGACGATCTACCTCTAATAAACGGTCCGGGTTGAACCAACTACCAACAAACGGGGCAGAGATAGGCATGACTGGTTACAAAGGGGACAAAAGTGTGCACTACCTATCCTTCACTATCTGCAAAAACTAAATAGAGTATTGCGACTTTATGCTTATTTGTGAACAGAGAATGACCCAAAGAGAACCAATTTCGAACAATCATAGGCTATTGGCAGTGGGCAGAGAGGCCATGACACAGAAAATGGCTGTTACTTACGTGCATGATGGGGCCTAAAAAGGACTAGATGGCGTGGCCACTGTTTCGCGACTTTCACTTTACTTTTAACAATGGCTGTGGTGAACATAAATGAACGCCGCTTATGTATACCTAATTTTAGTCATTTTCCACAAAAAAGCTTTTGATATTTGCTATTAAAAAACCAAAGAAAATCACTGAAATAACCATAGGTTATAGACCATATATAGTTAAATATCTGAAGTCCATCTCCCCGCGCCGCACGGCCACCAGCTGCTGCGTGTGCCCCTTGCCTGCCCTCTGCCTCGCTGCTGCCTCGTTTTGCCGATTGCCGGCGGGCGCCGCTGCGGTTGTTTTTGCCCTTGTTTTGTCCAACATTTGTGCCTGTTTGATATAACTTTGTTTTTTTCCTTGTTTTCCTTGTTTTGTTGAGAATTTGTGCCCGTTCTGTATAATTTTTATTTCCCCCGTGTTGTGGTTTCCTTCCTTGTTGTCCGCCTACCTCGCCGCCCTCCGCCCTCCCTTCCCGCCACCGCCGCTTTTCCCCGCCCCTTTTTCTATTCTGTACCCTCCCCGCTCCCGCCTCCCAGCTGCTCCGCCCACCCGCGCACTTCGCCTTAAATGGCGACCGTGCGAACGCGCAGCGGTCACGCGCAGCGGACGCGCAGCGGACGCGCCGATTGTGCGCCGAAGGCGCGCCAAAGGTAAGCCCGTCTACGCCCGTCCGCGCCTGGACCGCGCCCAGTGCCAGGACCCCTGGCCCACGAAGACCCCGACCGACCCGCCTGACGTACTCCGCCGCCACCCTCACCGCTCTCAACACCGGCCGACTCCCAGAATGCCATCAAGCCTCTCCACGACGTACCCACGGACCCTTCAGCTGCCACGCCTGCAAGTTCACCTGCATCCGGACCTGCCTCGCACCAGCACCCACCAAGCCGAACACCAGCAGCACCCACCTCAAGTGCATCCTACTCAACACCCGCTCCGTCCACAGACATGCCATCGAACTCTGGAACCTCCTCGACACCACAGCTCCAGACGTTGCCTTCCTCACGGAGACCTGGATGAACGCCTCTTCAGCTCCCGACATCGCCATCGCCATCCCAGAGGGCTACAAGATCGTCCGGAGGGACCGAAACGCCAACCAGATGGGAGGAGGCATCGCCATCATCCACAGGAGCACCATCCGTCTCACGACCAGCACCGACAACTCCCTGACCACCGCCGAACACCTGCATTTCCAGATCCACACCAACCCGAACACCACCCTCAGAGGCACCCTGATCTACCGACCCCCTGGACCACGCACACAATTCAGCGAGGACATCGCCGACTTCGTCAGCCCACATGCCCTCCCCTCCGCTGACTACATCCTCCTGGGAGACCTCAACTTCCATCTGGAGAACAACAACGACCGCAACACCAGCACCCTGCTCGACAACCTCGCCAACCTGGGACTCAAGCAACTGGTGTCCACCCCCACCCACCTCGCCGGACACACACTCGACGCTGTCTTCTCATCCAGCAAGGACATCGACTTCAGCCACGCCACAGAGCTTCAATGGACGGACCACAGCTGCGTCCACTTCACCTTCAAGAAAACAACGACCCACCACCACCAGCAACAGGCCGCCCGCAGAAGCTGGAACAAGATCACAGCAGACCAGCTCGCCACCTCCCTGAGCCAGCACCCTCCTGCCAGCTCAGCGAACCCCAGCCAGGCCGCCGACAACCTCACGAAGTGGATCAGCAACTGCGTGGACGAACTCGCCCCACTGAGGACCCCGCCCAGCAGACCCGGCAGCAAGAAAGCCCCATGGTTCACCGACGAACTCAAGAGCTCCAAGAAGAACTGCCGAGCCCTCGAGAAAGTCTGGAGAAGGGAACCGACACCGGACAACAGGACCTCCTTCAAACTTGCCACCCGGAAACACCACCAGCTGATCCGCGCCGCCAAGAAAACAGCATTCAAGGACCGGTTGGACAACAACGCACACAACTGCAAGGAACTCTTCAACATCGTCAAAGAGCTTTCCAACCCCAGCGCAGGAAACAACGACATCACCCCATCGCAAGACCTCTGCAACTTCCTGGCTTCATACTTCCACAACAAGATCGCGGACATACACAACAGCTTCAACAACCAACCAACGCACACCATGACCGAACAACCACCCCCAACCACCACCCTCCACGCCTGGACCCCGATCAGCACCGAAGACACCATCCGCACGATGAACTCCATCCACTCCGGATCACCGACCGACCCCTGCCCTCACCACGTCTTCAACAAGGCCGACGCTGTCATCGCACCCCACCTGCGAGACATCATCAACACATCCTTCGACACCACCACCTTCCCCGAGAGCTGGAAACACGCCGAACTCAGCGCTCTACTCAAGAAACCAACAGCGGACCCCACCGACCTCAAGAATTACCGCCCCATCTCGCTCCTCCCGTTTCTAGCCAAAGTCATCGAGAAGACCGTCAACAAGCAGATGGCGGCTTTCCTCGAGACGAACGGATCCCTCGACCCCTCACAGTCCGGCTTCCGAGCCAACCACAGCACCGAGACCGCCCTCATCGCCGCCACCGATGACATCCGAGCCCTGATGGACAACGGAGAAACAGCGGCCCTCATCCTCCTGGACCTCTCCGCGGCATTCGACACGGTCTGCCACCGCACCCTAGTACGGCGCCTCAGCAACGTCGGAATCCAGGACAAGGCGCTGGAATGGATCATCTCCTTCCTTGACGGGAGAACACAGAGAGTCCGCCTACCACCGTACAAGTCAGAGGCCACCGAAGTCATCTGCGGCGTCCCCCAAGGATCATCTCTGAGCCCCACCCTCTTCAACGTCTACATGAGCCCCCTCGCGGCCATCGTACGCAAACACAACCTCAGCATAATCTCCTACGCCGACGACACCCAGCTGATCCTCTCCCTGACCAACAACCCCGCCGCCGCCAGAGCCAACCTGCACGAAGGGATGAAAGAGGTAGCCGAGTGGATGACGACCAGCCGCCTGAAACTGAACTCGGACAAGACGGAGGTCCTCATCCTGGGCTCCTCTCCCTCCGCCTGGGACGACTCCTGGTGGCCTCCCGCCCTGGGCTCCGCACCCAAACCGACAGACCATGCACGCAACCTGGGCTTCATCCAGGACTCCTCCCTCTCCATGACCAGGCAAGTCAACGTCTCCTCGGCGTGCTTCAACATCCTACGCATGCTACGGAAGATCTTCTGGTGGATCCCCACCGAGACCAGGAAGACCGTCACCCAGGCCCTCGTCACCAGCCGACTGGACTACGGCAACGCCCTCTACGCCGGTACCACCGCCAAGCTCCAGAAGAGACTCCAGCGGATCCAGAACGCCTCAGCCAGACTCATCCTCGACATCCCACGAACCAGCCACATCTCCGGACATCTGAGAGACCTTCACTGGCTCCCCGTCAACAAAAGAATCACCTTCCGCCTCCTCACCCACGCACACAAAGCCCTACACGACCAAGGCCCGAGCTACCTCAACAGCCGAGTCAACTTCTACGCTCCCAAACGCCACTTCCGATCAGCCAACCACCCCCTCGCCGCCGTCCCCCGCATCCGAAGAGCGACTACAGGAGGAAGGTCCTTCTCCTACCTGGCCGCCAAGACCTGGAACTCCCTCCCGACCGACCTGCGCCTGACCCAAGACCACCTCTCCTTCAGGAAGAAGCTGAAGACCTGGCTGTTCGAGCAGTAGCGGCTCCCCCCCCCAGCGCCTTGAGACCCTACGGGTATGTAGCGCGCTTTATAAGTGTCACTGATTGATTGATTGATCTCTGCACTCCATGGAGATACAGGTCGTCGATCAGAAGATGTGCTGGCCACCTCTAATGGTAATAGCGTGGCCAGGGCTCTTGTCGTTGCCTCTGCAAATTGCAGAGGGTGCACTTGTTTGACATGCCGCACCATGGTATGTATGGAAAATAAATATTTTTTTGCTTGATTTCTTCTTGAGAGAACCAAGTCACATATCGTGCAGTTTACTTTTGGTGCATTCACTTTCTTTTGATCTTCAGGATAAGTGAAAAATTGCCAGATGAAAGATTTATTTTTTCTTATTAAAGGTAGTCGATCATTTTGGTCAGATTCGGAAGATGAATGAGATACGGTAGCCATTTCACCAAAGTCTTCCGAAAGATGTAGGACGTTGTTGTCTCTTGCGAGTAGAAAAGATAGTGAGGGAAGTGGGTGGAGTGCTGCGTGTAAATTCCAGAATTGAAACTATTAAGAACCAATTGAAAGTGTTGTTTTCATGTTGCAGTAGGCTGCCATGTAAATAGTTATTTAATAAAACGTTTTACCCTGTTACTTTGCTGGTGTGTTGTGTATCTTTATAATATTTGTCGTTATTTTGGGTGGGGTGGGCGGCGGAGCCGAGCTGTCTTGCAGCTATCATGGCGTCGAGCTCGGTTTCTCTCACTAGTTTCATATTTCTCATGAGGGGTTGTTCCTAATTTTTCTATTTTAGCGAGGTCAAAAAAAGATCTCATCAGTGGCCTACTGATTTTGCTCGATTCCTTTTGTTTTTTCTAACGATTTATATGTTATAGTTTGCTAGCACGATACAGCGGCTAGTCCGCATTTTATATATATGTCTTTTTTATTAGGGGTGTCTTCCGGTGGAGTCGGACGATCTACCTCTAATAAACGGTCCGGGTTGAACCAACTACCATCCTGATTTTGTATATCTTCTGAGCTGGATTTAAGCACACAATTGTTAAAGTATGAAACGTTTTATATTTCTAAAAAAACATACCAAGGTGTGTACATCCGGTAACGCACGAAAGTTTGAAAAGACATTCGGCTCCATTTACTGAAAAGTTTCATAAGAATAAAAAAGAAGTCTAGGTACAGTCTCTTTGACGTACTATAAGTTCTTTGAGGGGTGTATGAAGAAATTCAATAAGTTCAAATCGCAAGGTTTTCACGAAATATATAGGCCTGTGCGCGCACTCGGTCACGCACGAAAGCCTGGAAATGCGATATCCATTTTATTGACAACTGTTGCCGAGAGTGCGCACACCGGGTCGCGCACGAAAGTTTAGTAAGGCTATTTTTATTTACAGACAAATTTTAATGTGTTTAAAAAAAGGCAAGGTACAGACTTTCGAATTCTGTATTGCTTTACAAGGAGTCTCTATGCAACTTGAACAGTGAAGAAAACGGCTTGTTTTCGAAAAAAATATTGCCAGAACTTTATTGTCAAAAGTATAGGTTGCATACACGACATTTTTCTGAATTAGCATTTTAAAAACCAATGAAATTCACAGAAAAAACCATAGGTTTTACACACGTTATAGTTAGGAAGTAGCATTTAAAAAACCTATAAAATTAACTGAAAAAAACATAGGTTTGACACATGTTATAGTTAGCTGGAAATTTTACTGACATAAAACCAATGAAATTCCACGTTATAGTTAGTTGGACTCACTATAACTTGCGCGTGCAATGCACTGCTGATGACGTCACATATTACATCACTCATGACATGGTCAGTGACATCACTGATGACACCATCCTTGTGACATAGTGACAGACCTCCTTTCACTGTAATGTAACCCTTGAAACACATATTCAAAAATAGAAACTGAAATTTAAAAAAAATGCAGATACCCATATCAGTTACAACAAGTAATTCAGTAATTCCACCATCTATATACACATCCACTCATACATATACTCACTCATCATATGAAATGATACACCTATACATCCTGTTACACACCGACAATCATCGAAAAGTTACTCACAGACATACTCACACGTGCAAATAAACTATTAAACATCCATTTATTTGAATATAGAGTTATACACACACTTCCACCTTACTTCTATTGAAAATTACACATATTTATTCTCTTAAACAATCACTTATAGAAACACATACTTATTTAAACAGGAACTCTTTCAATCTCTTACTCTCACATATACTCACTTATATACATCAATATTCACATATACTAGATTAAAACATATGTCGTTACTGATAAAGACACTAGTGAGACAGTCATTCACTCACTAACAAACACATATACACACTCATCCACCCATACAGTCCTGCACATATGCTGTCTTCAAAACACATACAAACAGAGAGTCAGTCACTCATGCATCTATGTGCTAAGTAATACCCCCACCAAACCATATAGACACTCATACTGATACTAAGAGAAACATCTAATAACCCATATACATACGCATGTAGCTACTTACCAACACATGTAGCCACTTATACACAAAGTGAAACACTAATATATATATTTAAATATTTAAACATTACTCACTAATATTTATTTTTCAGAAAGACACATATTCACTGGATGGTGTCATCAGTGATGTCATGAGTGATGTCACTGACCATGTCATGAGTGATGTAATATGTGACGTCATCAGCAGTGCATTGCACGCGCAAGTTATAGTGAGTCCAACTAACTATAACGTGGAATTTCATTGGTTTTATGTCAGTAAAATTTCCAGCTAACTATAACATGTGTCAAACCTATGGTTTTTTCAGTGAATTTCATAGGTTTTTTAAATGCTACTTCCTAACTATAACGTGTGTAAAACCTATGGTTTTTTCTGTGAATATATATATAGTTAGGATTTTTTTCCTATGGGACTTTTGAAAATTCTATGTCTAATAACTTTGGCGTTTGTGGAGGAAATCGGCTGAAATCTTCAGGAAAATGGCACATTTTGTTTCTGAGCAGCCCTTGAAAATTTGGGGGGGTTTCATCAAGGGGGGGCCGAGAAAAAGGGGGGTCCCAAAACGCGTTTTTCCCATGTTAATTTCCATAGGGCGTTTGGCCTCACTTTTAGCTCGAACGGCTGAATGGATTTGCACGAAATTTGGCAAAATTGTAGGGACTGTTAGCCCGATGTGCCTTTGCTGGGTCTCAATATATGTGCTCCAGTGGATTTTGAGAAATTAACGTTTTAAAAAATGTATATATCTGTGACAGCGTCCTGGATAGCGCACCAGATTGCGTACTTTTCGCGTCACGGAGCTTTGCGAAGCAATGCTGATTGGCTCTCCGGTGTCTGTCAACATTCTAAACAGTCCGGTGCGGCCGCCATCTTGTCTCTCGGTAGGATCGAGAGACAAGAAGAGGTGAAAAACGAAGGGGGAATTTAATGAAAGGGGGCAAGGTAGACCCCTCTTGACCCCCTAGGAATGATGTTGGGGTTATTAAAGGGTCCCGTGGGGAAAATAAAAAAAAATTGATTTTTCACAGTAGAAGCGCTTCCCGGATCGCGAACCGGGCCGCAAACTGGTAGCGAAACGGGAATTCGCCATTTTGTGTTTCGATTTAATTAAATCACTAGGTATAAGGGGGTACGGGAGACGTATCCTGATCCATTATGTTTTCTGAGGGTGGCTGAGGAGGCTCATATATGTTGATACATGTCTTCCAGCGGCTGTGCGTGAACGTTTTATTTTTTTTGCTGCGTGATGTCTGTTAACGTTCGATTCGATGGAAATCAGGAAGTGTTGACCGCCAATTTGTCACTGCGATAAAATATTTTGTTATAAATTAATCCTTATTGATAAACATTGTCTGCGCCATCTTGCCTTTTTTCCAATGCCACAATTTTGTCGTGCACGGCAGCCATTTTAGATGCCTTGACCAGACTCACTCTCTGCACGCCGTCGATTCTCAGCACGGCTCCCCACCCTCGCAAGCATCTCCCCCACGCACTGGTCACCCCCGCTCTCTCTCTCATGCATGGGCCATAAACCTCCCCCCATCTGCGCTGCTCTTCCCTGAGACTCACACCCCGTGCCCGCCCGACACCTCCCTTTCACCCTATTCACTACCGCACCCTCTGACACTCCTCTTCCTCTGTGTCCGATTGTCCAGGCCGGTCCCAGGCTATCACCTAGCCCTGCGGATGTAGTTTATGGCCCCAGCTGTAGAGAATCCAGACATGCCAACCCTCCCGATTCAGGCGTGAGACTACCGATTTCAGTGCTAGTCTCCCGCCTCCCGATTCCTGCAAGCAAAAACCCGATTCCTCGGGGGTTTCAGCTGACAGGGCTTGGTATTGTGTTACGTGCTAATTCTTCCAGGAAACGTCAGAGGGCCGATGCAGGGGCTCTAGAAGGGGTGATAAACCATTTAAGCCTCATTAACAAGCGCATGGTCTTTTAAAGATGTGTGAAGTACTTGGGGCGGCGGTGTGTGTGCCCTGTTTCAGGAGCGGGCGGGGGGCGCACTGCCAGCAACTTGCCAGGCCAGGCAGTGTTCAACACTTGCATCACCCTTTCTCTGCCTGCTATTGCGCTCCATGCTTCGGAAAGGTAGGAAAAAGAACGTGCATTTGAGTTTGAAATGTCCGATCCTGCAGCAGCACACTTCCAAAGCCCACACATGACAATAACCCGATTCAAGGCCCCATTCTCCCGATTTTTAAAAAAAAAATCTCCCACTTTGCTCTTCTGAAATGTTGGCATGTATGAGAATCATCCCTCTTCAAAGGAGTTACAGTAGATGAAGGCCCCCACCCCATGAGATCCGTCACACCATACGGGTTCCTACTATCTGATAACCATCCTGTATTGTGCTTGGGGAGGGGATTCTCACTGTGAGGGTGTGTGGGACCGAGCCTGAAGCGGAAGATTCCAGGGATGCCTCTTTGTACATCAAAGTTTTTACAATTATGTGTCACATTAAAAATATACTCCAACAAAGTAGTAGGATTATAACACTTTAATAACTTATAAATATATAGAACGCAACAAAAACAGTAAATACATTTAAACATTTTTTTTAAAAAAGAAGCAACAATGGTCAGTAGCTGTGTTTTGTGCGAATAGTCCCAAGGCAGCACAACGTGCTGAGTTCTGGACGGCACCCAGGTGATGTTACCTGGGTGCCGCACTGGTTTTTGGTATCCTACAATGCAGCTCCGAAAAATGGCGTGGGGCATCCCGGGGGGTGCGCGGGGAGGCCTCGTCAGTAGCGGTCTGTTGTGCGAATAGTCCCAAGGCAGCAGAACGCGCTGAGATGTGGATGGCACCCAGGTGATGTCCAGTAAGTTGCCGCACTGGTTTTGGCATCCTACAATGCTGCTCCGAAAAAGGGCGTGGGGCGCCCCGGGGGGGGGGGGGGAGAGGCGGCGTGAACGGGCCTCCCCAGGTGGCGGCTCGTGTGCTGTAGTGGGGCGCCCCTTTACCGTTTCAGTTGCCATTCCGCCCGCTTTTGGTACACTGTGCCAAAATCCGCCATTCAGCTGAGTTGCGCCTACTCTTGCGGTTCAGTGATAGGCGGCTGCCACAGGACTCTCAAAATGGCGGCAGGCTCTTTCCCTTTTGGGCCTGGTCCACTAAAATGGCCCTGGGACACCTTGGAACTCGGACGCTTGTCTGCTAGGTCTTGGATCCCATTCTCGAAAGAGTCCCCTCAGCCGTGAAGATTCTACAAAAGTCTTGGGGGCCCTCTACTCCTGCAGGCTTCCGGTGGGGAGCGGCTGCCATGATTGCTCGCGGAATGACCACGACGGAGCCACGAGATGGTGGTGCTTTCATGCTGACGCCAGCTTCAGTCTGAAACATCCAGAAACAAGGTGGGGCTTTCATCGTTTGGGAAAAAAAAATGTTCTAAACCAATGAAAAGTGTTATTTTTAGGTCATATGACCAAGCCTTCCATCATTAGGAAACCAAAAGAAAAATGAACCAATGAAAAGTTTTATAAACAAGTCACATGACCTGTTATGCGGCATAGGGCTATAAAAAGCGTAGAAAATCCGTTGGCACGTGAGGCGGCGTCAGTAGCGGACCGATGTGCAAATAGGCCGAAGGCAGCACAACGCGCCGAGATCCGGATGGCACCGAGGTGGTGTCCAGCAAGTTGCTGCACTGGTATGGCTATCCTACAATGCTGCGCCGAAAGTCGGCGTGGGGCGCCCCGTTGGCCTGTGAGGTCGCGTCAGTCAGTGGGGGCTGTGCGTCTCCCCCAAGATGGAGGCTCCTCGGCTGCAGTGGGGCGCTTCACTCGCCGTCCAACTGAGTTGCGTCCGCACTTGCGGCTACAGTAGGCCGAAGGCAGCACAGCGCGCCGAGATCTGGATGGCACCGAGGTGGTGTCCAGCAAGTTGCCGCACTGGTGTGGCCATCCTACAATGCTGCGCCGAAAGTCTGCGTGGGGCGCCCCGTTGGCCTGTGAGGTCGCGTCAGTCAGTGGGGGCTGTTTGAGGATCTGACTGCATTGGTGATGCTGTGCGTCGCCCCCAAGATGGAGGCTCCTCGGCTGCAGTGGGGCGCCCCTTGGTGTTTCACTCGCTATCCAGTTGAGTTGCGTCCGCACTTGCGGCTACAGTAGGCCGAAGGCAGCACAACGCGCCGAGATCTGGATGGCACCGAGGTGGTGTTTAGCAAGTTGCTGCTCTGGTGTGGCCATCCTACAATGCTGCGCCAAAAGTCGGCGTGGGGTGCCCCGTTGGTCTGTGAGGTGGTGTCAGTAGCGGACCGATGTGTGAATAGGCCGGAACCAGCACAAGGCGCCAAGATCCGGATGGCACCGAGGTGGTGTCATAGTTGAGAGTTCTGAGCAGTGCTTGTAACACTGTCTGAAGCTTATTTGCACCTGCTGCAGCTTCACTATCGCCCTGGTGTGGCCAAAGATCGCCCAGGACATAGGCGGCCGGCTCCCGGGGTCCGGCGGAACTTTTTTCCTTTTCCTTTCTGCATCTTGTCCCACAATCCGTTTGACCTGAAGACACGACCAGGTCCCTGAATGTGTGCAGGGGGACGTTATTGATTGAATCAAAATGGCGGCTTCACACAAAGCTGAGTCAAGCGTTGCTGTTGATGCTATACAGACAAAAATTGGTTTTCAGTTTGTACATTCTTCAGGATTTTTTTTTCCATCCAAGGCTGGTTGAGAGTTTGTAGAACAATGGCTTCAGATTTTCAACATACTACTCTTCAACATTCTTCCTAAATGTAACAATGTGAGACTCACTAGGAGAACGGCTGTTTATCTTTCCTTTCAAAATGCTGCCAACAATATTTTCTGAATGGAAGACACCATCTTGTAGCATAAAGGGCCGAAAGGGGTTCTGGTCTGGCCGATGGTTGGTGGAGACATTTTGACTATATCCTGGACCTGCCCCGCCTCGCCCAAAATGGCGCTGGTATAAATGGGACTCGTAACTCCTTGTTGTGTACTGGTTGAACAACCTTGATATCACGAGATATGAATGCAGTTTTGATGCTCATGGCGGGCGGGGACGAGAATTGATTGAATATTTCGACATCCCTATTGATATTAAGTTCTGATGTGTTATTGATTACTGTACTATTGAAAGTTTGAATTAACGTCACCCATGGTACTTGCCCGCAAATGTATATCTAGATAATTTTATTGTAAGTGGCCCTGTTGTATTTTAATTACAAAATGTACGTCCACCGATTCCGCAACTGTTAGACACCTTAGTTCTTGCAACCTAATGGCCCGCTCGTTACGTTCCTCTACAATGTAAATGTCTCCTCATCATATACGATTTCAGTTTGCTCCGTGGCCGGCCCACGTGGTTATAGGCCCGTATTTGTATACTGACATTTTCACAATAAAGGTTTTTGAAAACAAAACATGGTAGTAGTATTTACATTGGTAAAGTTTTTAATTTTAGTCACTGTTTTCGAATCAGTAAAAGGCAAGTGAAATAAAGCAGTCCAATTACATGACGGATAAAAGGTATAATACGCAGGAACGCAGTAAAGATAAATGGTCAAGGGCAGTTGTGTTTTCCACTCCTGCAACATAAAGTGATCGATAAGAATCTGATAATCAGGCGTATCGGCGACTAAGACAGCAGGCCGAGCCTCTTTTACTCAACGGCTCCGTCATGGGACGAAGAAACGCCCTTTTTCTCGAAAAAGGAATATATTTTACTTGCAGGACAGTTGTAAATTTTCCGGGAAAGTACATTAGCCTGGAACATTATAACATATATGTTTAAGAAAAAATAATGTTCGAAACCAATAAAAAGCGTAATTTTTAGGTCATATGACCAAGCTTTTCATCATTAAAATAACAAAAGTAAAATGAACCAATGAAAAGTTTTATTAACAAGTCACATGACCTGTTATGCTTACGTTACGCGCTGCGCGCCGCGCCCCGGGTCGCTTCCGGGAAGCTGCGCTTCGCGCACCGGAGCACTTCCGGGTGCGCTAACGCGGCGTGTCATATAACGCATTACGCGACAACGTAGGTCCAGAATATAGTCAAAATGTCTCCACCAACCAGCGTTCGGAACACAACCCCTTTCAGCAGTCTAAAAAGTTCTGTTAAATGACAACAGAAGGGACAGGCAACAAGAACCATCAGTCAAAGAGGGGAGGGCAAGTTCTTCTCTACCGGGTCATGTTGGGGCGCTACCGGAACTGATCGAATTGGTAGTCTACAGTGTTTCTGGATGTTTCAGACTGAAGCTGGCGTCAGCATGAGAGCACCACCATCTCGTAGCTCAGTCGTGGCCATTCCACGAGCAATCATGGCAGCCGCTCCCCACCAGAAGCCTGCGGGAGTCGGGGGCCCCCAAGACTTTTGTAGAATCTTCAAGGCTGAGGGGACGCTTTCGAGAATGGGACCCAAGCCCTATCAGGCAAGCGTCCGAGTTCCAAGGTGTCCCAGGGCCATTTTAGTGGACCACGCCCAAATCTGAAGAGCCGGCCGCCATTTTGAGAGTCCTGTGGCAGCCGCCTATCGTTGCATCGCAAGAGCGGGAGCAACTCAACTACATGGTGAGCGAGACGCTGTAGTCGCAAGAGCGGGCGGTAAACAGCTGAATGGCGGAAGAGGCACAGTGTAGCAAAAGCGGGCGGAATGGCAACTGAAACGGTAAAGGGGCGCCCCACTACAGAGTGTCTTCAGGTCAAACAGATTGTGGGACAAGGTCCAGAATGGAAGAGTCATCAAAAGGCAAAAAGTTCCGCCGGACCCCGGGAGCCGGCCGCCTATGTCGGGGGCGATCTCAGGCCACACCAGGGCAACACGACTTGGGGAGGGGGCAGGAGCTAAGTGCCATCTCACCGCCCCTCGGGGGCCTCCGTCAAGCGGTTCAGGGAGGCACCGCATCACATTGTTTAACAATGCAGTCAGGTCCACAAACGGCCCTCACTTACTTTGAGAATAGTGAAGCTGCAGTAGGTGCAAATAAGCTTCAGACAGTGTTACAAGCGCTGCTCAGAACTCTGAACTATGGCACCCAACATCCAGAACTTATGCCATTTGAGCATGGCAGTGACATCAAAGCAACTCAGGGACCAAAACCATGAACGTACACTCACGTATGAAAATCTTACTTGGGGAGGGGGCAGGAGCCAAGCGCCCCTCCCAGTCCGCGCCACCACACCGTATGTTGAAAATCTGAAGCCATCGTTCTACAAACTCAACCAGCCTTGGATGGAAAAATCTAGAAGAATGTACAAACTGAAAACCAGTTTTGGTCTGCATAGCATCAGCAGCAACGCTTGCTATCAGAGTGCATGAGTTTCATGCTCGATCGATTGAGCTAGCCGGATCGGGCAACAAAAAGTATAAAATAGTTATGTAAATAGTTATTTAATAAAATGTTTTACCCTGTTACTTTGCTGGTGTGTTGTATATATTTATAATATTTGCATAGGGTTTGTTGTTATTTTGGGTGGGGTGGGGTGGGCGGCGGAGTCGAGCTGTCTTGCAGCCATCATGGTGTGGAGCTAAGTTCATCTTACTAGTTTCGTATTTCTCATGAGGGGTTGTTCTTAATGTTTCTATTTTAGCGAGGTCAAAAACAGATCCCATTAGTGGCCTACTGATTTTGCTCGATTCCTTTTGTTTTTTTTAACTATTTTTCACTATCTGCAAAGACTAAACAGAGTATTGCGACTCTGTGCTTGTTTGTAAATACAGAATGAACCAAAGAGAACCAATTCTAAAACAGTAAATGCTTGGATAGCAATCAATCAAATAGAGAGAGAAGCAGGCACGACGGATTACAACGGGGGCAAAGTCCTGCGTTAACTACCCTTCACTATCTGCAAAGAGAGAGTACTGCTAAGAGAAAAGAGGGGAGGAAGGGGGGGCAGCGTTCAAAGCACATCAGCGTGCATAAACACGAAAATGTTTTTACCTATCATGTACTTGACATTTGACAGCATTTGATATTTGGTATTAAAAAAACATTGAAATTCACAGAAAAAAACATAGGTTTTAGGCCATATATAGTTAGGGATTTGCATTTACAAAACCTTATTTTACTCGCACAAAACCATTGAAATTTGCATATATAGTTAGATGCGCTAACTATATATCGCGCACCCGCAATCCACTGCTGATGATGTCACATATTACATCATTCATGACATGGTCAGTGACATCACTGATGACATCTTGGGAGACTGCATATTAGAATTTTTTTAATGAAATATAAGAGGATTTGAGAAGTCACTCAAAATGTGCCCTAATTTTTCTTTCTTCAGCAATAATCATAAGTTCTATGGCAAAATGAACCCCCTCATTTTGTTCCTTTGCAAATTAAATGTTTTAAGTGTTAACACTTTATTCCAATTAAGATGACTTTAGGTGTGCCATACTTTTGTCATAAGTAGAACTGTTAGCGCTCTAGTTGTTCTTTAGGACACTCTGGGACATTCTGTCATTGGGCTATAGTTGGGCTACATCTGGCTGATATTTGGGCTACATTTGTTTTTTTTTGTCTCTGGTGGCCATCTTTGGGCTACATTGGGCTACATTGGGCTACATTGGGCTACATTTGGGCTCTAACATATATATAGCCCAATGTAGCCCAATATATATTTTTCAAAGTTAATTTTCGGAAAACCACTGGAGCATATATCTTGAGACATAGCAAAGGCACATCGGGGTACCAGTCCCTACAATTTTGCCAAGTGTGGTGGAAATCCATTCAGCCGTTCGGGCTAAAAGTGAGTCCAACCGCCCTATGGAAAACTCAATGTTAAAAACACGTTTTGGGACCCCCCTTTTTTCTCGGCCCCCGCTTGACGAAACCCCCCCCAAATTTTCAGGGGACGCTCAAAAACAAAATGTGCCATTTTCCTGAAAATTTCAGCCAATTCCCTCCATCAACGCCAAAAATATTCAACATAGAATTTTCAGAAATCCCTATTAAAAAAAATCCTAACTATATATACCTTTATAGGTAATGTATATATATATATATATATATATATATATATATATATATATATATATATATATATATATATATATATATATATATATATATATATATATATGTATATATATATATATATATTCACTGAAAAAAACCATAGGTTATAGACCATATATAGTTAGGAATTCGCATTTACAAAACCTTATTTTACTCACACAAAACCATTGAAATTCCATATATAGTTAGTTGCACTAACTATATATCGCGCACCCGCAATCCACTGCTGATGATGTCACATATTACATCATTCATGACATGGTCAGTGACATCACTGATGACATCACTGATGACATCTCAAATGACATCACTGATGACATCTCAAATGACATCACTGATGACATCACTGATGACATCTCATTTGACATTACTGATCACATCACTGATGATATCATTCATGTGATAATACGATTAACCTCTTCAGACTCTAATATAACCTTAGATACAATCAGTGTAAACAGACACTCACAGACTGTCACTCATCCATGGAGTTACTCACACACCTAGTCAGTCATGCAAAGAATCAATCACACCTCCATTTCCTCAACTATACAGTTATACAAACTTTACTTATTCAAACATATACTAACACATATTTACTCTCTTATACAATCCCTGATACAAGTTCACAATGATCCATACAGCCACTCACACATTCACTGGCTCTTATGCACAGTTATTTATATATGTCAACTCTCACATGTACTGTGTTTTACATATGTACTTACTTTGACATGTAGCACTGAGATATCCATTCACTCACCAATACACTCATGCACACAGTCAACCGCCCATACAGCTGTTTCCACATGCACTTTTGAACCCATACATATAGTGAATCAACTACTCACACATCTATGTACAGAGTCACACACCTCACAGCCACCCATACACACACACTCAGTTTCCCATACAAATACTTGGACAACCAATGAATAACCCCTACAGTTACTCATATAGCTACTGATCAACATATGCAGCAGTTTGTAGAACAACAGATATAATGATGCACAAATTAAAACAGTTTAGTCACTAACCCATGCACTCAGTGAGACACATTTAATCACTCACTCATACAGTCAGTCATGCACCTACTAAATCCTTCATCCAGACACTTATACATCCACTCATTCTTCAATATGTAAGACATATTTTAACTTTACAGAAACATACAGTCACTGGATGTTGTCATCAGTGATGTCATTTGAGATGTCATCAGTGATGTCATCAGTGATGTCACTGACCATGTCATGAATATGTGACATCATCAGCAGTGGATTGCGGGTGCGCGATATATAGTTAGTGCAACTAACTATATATGGAATTTCAATGGTTTTGTGTAAGTAAAATAAGGTTTTGTAAATGCGAATTCCTAACTATATATGGTCTATAACCTATGGTTTTTTCAGTGAATTTTCAAGGTTTTGTAAATGCTAATTCCTAACTATATATAGTCTATAACCTATGGTTTTTTCAGTGAATTTTCAAGGTTTTGTAAATGCTAATTCCTAACTATACATGGTCTATAGCCTATGGTTTTTTCAGTGAATATATATATATACATACATATATAAACATATATCATCTGTATATCTATATAAATACAAACATAAATGCATGCATACATATACTTATATGCATACAGATGCATGTTATTTACATGAAAGTTGAAAAAACACTAATAAAAGCAAAGCTAAAAAGCCACCTCATTACAAACAGAATGGCTTTAACTTAAACGAGGGCGAGATCTATTGCATTTTCAATGCTTGTTTACTTTGGTTCCATCAAGAAGGCATTCAGATGTGTCACACATTTGCCATAAATTCTGAATGTTAGCACTCTAGTTGCACATTAGATCACTGTAGTAAAGCTACTGCTCACCAGGGACGTCTGCTGCTGGTATTCAAAGTGCATGTTTCAGTCTGCATGTCAGAATTTTTTAATGAAATAGAAGAGGATTTGAGAAGTCACTCAAAATGATCCCTAATTTTTCTTTCTGAAGCACTAATCATACTTTCTATGGCAAAATTAACCCCCTCATGTTGTTCCTTTTTAAATTGAGTGTTTTCAGACTCACTTCATTCCAATCAAGATGGCTTCTGGTGTGCCATTTTTTTCATAAGTAAGACTGTTAGCGCTCTAGTTGTTCTTTAGAACACTCTGGGACATTCTGTCATTGGGCTATACTTGGGGTACATCTGGGTGATATTTGGGCTACATTTAGGCTCTTTTGTCTCTGGTGGCCATCTTGGGAGACTGTATGTTAGAATTTTTTAATGAAATTGAAGAGGGTTTGAGAAGTCACTCAAAATGTGCCCTAATTTTTCTTTCTGCAGCACTAATCATAATTCATATGGCAACATATACCCCCTCATTTTGTTCCTTTTTAAATTAAATGTTTTAAGAGTTACCACTTTATTCCAATCAAGATGGCTTCAGGTGTGCCATACCTTTGTAATAAGTAGGACTGTTAGCGCTCTAGTTGTTCTTTAGAACACTGTGGGACATTCTGTCATTGGGCTATACTTGGGCTACATCTGGGTGATATTTGGGCTACATTTGGGCTCTTTTGTCTCTGGTGGCCATTTTGGGAGACTGCATGTCAGAATTTTTTAATGAAATAGAAGAGGATTTGAAAAGTCACTCAAAATGTGCCCTAATTTTTCTTTGCAAAAACAACAGGTGATGGACCGAATGTGGATCAATGTCACACACTCACCCCAGTCCAAAGATCTGGGCCCGTAATTTTCTCCCTGAGTGTACTGGGGTAGCTCAGACGTGGGTCCCAGAGCCTCCACACCACTGGAGTCAAGCTAGCCGGGCTGATGAGAGGTGTTACCTCGAAACCGGTCCGGTCCTCGGATGCTTGATTCCGGTCTGGGAAAGATATGGCTGTTGTAGTTCGGACTGGACTGTTCCCATGGGGCACAGGGTCAGAGCTGATTTGCATAAAGCCATTATCTGACCCAGGGTGGTGTGGAGTGCAAAAAACGATGGATTTAGGCCCAGATCCTTGTACTGGGGTGAATGTAAGACATTGATCTACATTCTGTCCATCAAATTGTTTTTTGTAATTTTCTCCCTGAGTGTACTGGGGTAGCTCAGACGTGGGTCCCAGAGCCTCCACACCACTGGAGTCAAGCTAGCCGGGCTGATGAGAGGTGTTACCTCGAAACCGGTCCGGTCCTCGGATGCTTGATTCCGGTCTGGGAAAGATATGGCTGTTGTAGTTCGGACTGGACTGTTCCCATGGGGCACAGGGTCAGAGCTGATTTGCATAAAGCCATTATCTGACCCAGGGTGGTGTGGAGTGCAAAAAACGATGGATTTAGGCCCAGATCCTTGTACTGGGGTGAATGTAAGACATTGATCTACATTCTGTCCATCAAATTGTTTTTTGTAATTTTCTCCCTGAGTGTACTGGGGTAGCTCAGACGTGGGTCCCAGAGCCTCCACACCACTGGAGTCAAGCTAGCCGGGCTGATGAGAGGTGTTACCTCGAAACCGGTCCGGTCCTCGGATGCTTGATTCCGGTCTGGGAAAGATATGGCTGTTGTAGTTCGGACTGGACTGTTCCCATGGGGCACAGGGTCAGAGCTGATTTGCATAAAGCCATTATCTGACCCAGGGTGGTGTGGAGTGCAAAAAACGATGGATTTAGGCCCAGATCCTTGTACTGGGGTGAATGTAAGACATTGATCTACATTCTGTCCATCAAATTGTTTTTTGTAATTTTCTCCCTGAGTGTACTGGGGTAGCTCAGACGTGGGTCCCAGAGCCTCCACACCACTGGAGTCAAGCTAGCCGGGCTGATGAGAGGTGTTACCTCGAAACCGGTCCGGTCCTCGGATGCTTGATTCCGGTCTGGGAAAGATATGGCTGTTGTAGTTCGGACTGGACTGTTCCCATGGGGCACAGGGTCAGAGCTGATTTGCATAAAGCCATTATCTGACCCAGGGTGGTGTGGAGTGCAAAAAACGATGGATTTAGGCCCAGATCCTTGTACTGGGGTGAATGTAAGACATTGATCTACATTCTGTCCATCAAATTGTTTTTTGTAATTTTCTCCCTGAGTGTACTGGGGTAGCTCAGACGTGGGTCCCAGAGCCTCCACACCACTGGAGTCAAGCTAGCCGGGCTGATGAGAGGTGTTACCTCGAAACCGGTCCGGTCCTCGGATGCTTGATTCCGGTCTGGGAAAGATATGGCTGTTGTAGTTCGGACTGGACTGTTCCCATGGGGCACAGGGTCAGAGCTGATTTGCATAAAGCCATTATCTGACCCAGGGTGGTGTGGAGTGCAAAAAACGATGGATTTAGGCCCAGATCCTTGTACTGGGGTGAATGTAAGACATTGATCTACATTCTGTCCATCAAATTGTTTTTTGTAATTTTCTCCCTGAGTGTACTGGGGTAGCTCAGACGTGGGTCCCAGAGCCTCCACACCACTGGAGTCAAGCTAGCCGGGCTGATGAGAGGTGTTACCTCGAAACCGGTCCGGTCCTCGGATGCTTGATTCCGGTCTGGGAAAGATATGGCTGTTGTAGTTCGGACTGGACTGTTCCCATGGGGCACAGGGTCAGAGCTGATTTGCATAAAGCCATTATCTGACCCAGGGTGGTGTGGAGTGCAAAAAACGATGGATTTAGGCCCAGATCCTTGTACTGGGGTGAATGTAAGACATTGATCTACATTCTGTCCATCAAATTGTTTTTTGTAATTTTCTCCCTGAGTGTACTGGGGTAGCTCAGACGTGGGTCCCAGAGCCTCCACACCACTGGAGTCAAGCTAGCCGGGCTGATGAGAGGTGTTACCTCGAAACCGGTCCGGTCCTCGGATGCTTGATTCCGGTCTGGGAAAGATATGGCTGTTGTAGTTCGGACTGGACTGTTCCCATGGGGCACAGGGTCAGAGCTGATTTGCATAAAGCCATTATCTGACCCAGGGTGGTGTGGAGTGCAAAAAACGATGGATTTAGGCCCAGATCCTTGTACTGGGGTGAATGTAAGACATTGATCTACATTCTGTCCATCAAATTGTTTTTTGTAATTTTCTCCCTGAGTGTACTGGGGTAGCTCAGACGTGGGTCCCAGAGCCTCCACACCACTGGAGTCAAGCTAGCCGGGCTGATGAGAGGTGTTACCTCGAAACCGGTCCGGTCCTCGGATGCTTGATTCCGGTCTGGGAAAGATATGGCTGTTGTAGTTCGGACTGGACTGTTCCCATGGGGCACAGGGTCAGAGCTGATTTGCATAAAGCCATTATCTGACCCAGGGTGGTGTGGAGTGCAAAAAACGATGGATTTAGGCCCAGATCCTTGTACTGGGGTGAATGTAAGACATTGATCTACATTCTGTCCATCAAATTGTTTTTTGTAATTTTCTCCCTGAGTGTACTGGGGTAGCTCAGACGTGGGTCCCAGAGCCTCCACACCACTGGAGTCAAGCTAGCCGGGCTGATGAGAGGTGTTACCTCGAAACCGGTCCGGTCCTCGGATGCTTGATTCCGGTCTGGGAAAGATATGGCTGTTGTAGTTCGGACTGGACTGTTCCCATGGGGCACAGGGTCAGAGCTGATTTGCATAAAGCCATTATCTGACCCAGGGTGGTGTGGAGTGCAAAAAACGATGGATTTAGGCCCAGATCCTTGTACTGGGGTGAATGTAAGACATTGATCTACATTCTGTCCATCAAATTGTTTTTTGTAATTTTCTCCCTGAGTGTACTGGGGTAGCTCAGACGTGGGTCCCAGAGCCTCCACACCACTGGAGTCAAGCTAGCCGGGCTGATGAGAGGTGTTACCTCGAAACCGGTCCGGTCCTCGGATGCTTGATTCCGGTCTGGGAAAGATATGGCTGTTGTAGTTCGGACTGGACTGTTCCCATGGGGCACAGGGTCAGAGCTGATTTGCATAAAGCCATTATCTGACCCAGGGTGGTGTGGAGTGCAAAAAACGATGGATTTAGGCCCAGATCCTTGTACTGGGGTGAATGTAAGACATTGATCTACATTCTGTCCATCAAATTGTTTTTTGTAATTTTCTCCCTGAGTGTACTGGGGTAGCTCAGACGTGGGTCCCAGAGCCTCCACACCACTGGAGTCAAGCTAGCCGGGCTGATGAGAGGTGTTACCTCGAAACCGGTCCGGTCCTCGGATGCTTGATTCCGGTCTGGGAAAGATATGGCTGTTGTAGTTCGGACTGGACTGTTCCCATGGGGCACAGGGTCAGAGCTGATTTGCATAAAGCCATTATCTGACCCAGGGTGGTGTGGAGTGCAAAAAACGATGGATTTAGGCCCAGATCCTTGTACTGGGGTGAATGTAAGACATTGATCTACATTCTGTCCATCAAATTGTTTTTTGTAATTTTCTCCCTGAGTGTACTGGGGTAGCTCAGACGTGGGTCCCAGAGCCTCCACACCACTGGAGTCAAGCTAGCCGGGCTGATGAGAGGTGTTACCTCGAAACCGGTCCGGTCCTCGGATGCTTGATTCCGGTCTGGGAAAGATATGGCTGTTGTAGTTCGGACTGGACTGTTCCCATGGGGCACAGGGTCAGAGCTGATTTGCATGAAGCCATTATCTGACCCAGGGTGGTGTGGAGTGCAAAAAACGATGGATTTAGGCCCAGATCCTTGTACTGGGGTGAATGTAAGACATTGATCTACATTCTGTCCATCAAATTGTTTTTTGTATTTTTCTAATTTTTCTTTGTGCAGCACTAATAATACCTTCTATGGCAAAATATACCCCCTCATGTTGTTTCTTTTTAAATTAAATGTTTTAAGAGTTACCACTTTATTCCAATCAAGATGGCTTCAGGTGTGCCATACCTTTGTAATAAGTAGGACTGTTAGCGCTCTAGTTGTTCTTTAGAACACTCTGGGACATTCTGTCATTGGGCTATACTTGGGCTACATCTGGGTGATATTTGGGCTACATTTGGGCTCTTTTGTCTCTGGTGGCCATTTTGGGAGACTGCATGTCAGAATGTTTTAATGAAATAGAAAAGGATTTGAGAAGTCACTCAAAATGTGCCCTAATTTTTCATTCTGCAGCACTAATCATACTTTCTATGGCAAAATATACCCCCTCATGTTGTTTCTTTTTAAATTAAATGTTTTAAGAGTTACCACTTTATTCCAATCAAGATGGCTTCAGGTGTGCCATACCTTTGTAATAAGTAGGAATGTTAGCGCTCTAGTTGTTCTTTAGAACACTCTAGGAGGCTGCAGTAGAACACAAAGGAATCAACTGACAGTCTCTGTCCTTGTTGGATGTACATGTTTTACTGAGAATGTCAGACTTCATTTTCACATGACTGAGAAAGATAATGTGAATTTACAGAAAATATGCTTTCAGTTTAGCTTATAGATCCCCTTCCAAACCACTGTGGGAAAATCATGAGATATTAGTTTTCTTTCAAACAATATTCATGATATCACAGCAGAAGGTTTTTTCACATGGTAAAATCACCTTAGAACCCACCACAATTCCTAAAACGAGTATGGTACCATCAACAAATGATTTATAATGTAACTAAAGTCCTAAAACCCTCTATTAACTACAATGCTTTTTAATGAGGTGCTATCATGTATATTGGTCCCAAGATGGCTGCCAACACTTCTTGGATGAAGTGCTGACAGCCAATCAGATCAGATGTGTGGTTAGGCTCCGCCCAGATATATATCTTTTTTTGAACCTAAATTACTCAAAATCCACTGGAGCACATATATTGAGACGTAGCAAAGGCACATCGGGCTAACAGTCCCTACAATTTTGCCAAGTTTCGTGCAAATCCATTCAGCCGTTCGAGCTAAAAGTGAGGCCAACCGCCCTATGGAAATTAACATGGGAAAAACGCGCTTTGGGACCCCCCTTTTTTCTCAGCCCCCCCTTGATGAAACCCCCCCAAATTGTCAGGGGCTGCTCAGAAACAAAATGTTCCATTTTCCTGAAAATTTCAGCCAATTCCGTCCACAAACGCCAAAGTTATTAGACATAGAATTTTCAAAAATCCCATAGAGAAAAAATCCTAACTATATATACCTACTGGCGACCGCCAGTAGGTAATATATATATATATATATATATATACATATATATATATATATATATATTTTTATCCGCAGATTACGTATTTCCTTCCACATCTTCTGTCAGAAATGGATACAGACCACAAAGTAGGTGCAAGATTATTTATTTATTTTATTGTGCAAGTCGCCATGACGCAATTCAGCCCCTCCATGGGCCTTGATCACATGACATAGTTGGGCATATATAGAGGTAGGACCTTGTTTCAATAAGAGTTTTCTTGATGATGATGACCATTAGTATACATAATGGATGCTGCTTTTTACGGCCGAAAAAATACCGTAGCATAAAAAGACCTGACATGAATTTCACAGCAGTTTGAGCTATCAATAAACATACATGAATGTTCCAAAATATTCAAATATCAAATAAACAGACAGCGAGTTCATTGTCATTTTGAATACTTGTCACCTCCGCTCAGAGCAGGTCATTGATATTCATGCAAAGCACCCAGTTGTGCACAATCAATAAGGTGCTTTCCGAAGCACAGCTTACTGGCACCTTTTTCGAGAAGCAATGTCCCAAATCAACATAATTATTATTTTTACATTGACTACAATTCTCCATCGTTTCTCTGAAACTACACACCAACATAGATGTGAGAGGGGGCCCTGCGGGAAACACTGTATCACCGACCTACATAGCCCAGAATTCCCCGCATGCACAGGACAACGGCATAATCATCTCCAGCTGGGCGCACGGAAAGAGACACCCACCTCTCCTGTTTCTCTGCAGCAGAGTCCAGAAATAAGGGAAGGAGCAGAACACGGAAGAGCGAGTGAGGCACCAGTAAAAGGAGACACCATCCAGGAAGAGTGGTCTTGGACCAACGTGAGGGCGGAGTCAAGGACGGAGGACGAAGACCGCGCGAAGGAGGAAGCCGAATCTCGGAGCCGGAGCAGAACGCCGAGAGTCAAGACAGCGTTCCCGACAGCGCGGAAGCGGGGGCGACCGAAGACCGCTGGACAGAGGAGTGGTGGTATCCCTCTGAGGAAGCTGGAGAGCGTGCCGCGACTCCGGAGAGTTGCGGCGAGGCCGGTGAGTGACACCACACCTGGGGTTCTGTTGAGGGTGGTGGGAGAAATAGGGTTCTGTTGAGGGTGGTGGGAGGAATAGGGTGTTGTTGGGAGGAGTGAAATAAAAAGGGAAATTCTCAGCACGGGTGTGTCTCACAATTTTGGCACCTCTTGACGTTCGTTTTATGGCACCCATATCCCACGTTGTACTTAGCCACTCCTAACCTCATCTAGACCTCACTCCATTTCCCGGATGTCTTCCTATAACTTCATATCCCTTTTTACCCTACCTTATCTGCGGCCCCAATCACCATCCTTTCCCTACCTCTGAGCACTACCAGGTGTAGGTAACGGTTAAAAGATTGATAGGCCAGAACACTGACAGGCTCCATTTTCTTCCCTCTTGGTGAGCCTCCGGGTGAAACCAACGCCACGGATCCAACGTCGCCCCAAGATCATCGTCTTCAGACTGAAGAGGACAGAAAAACGCTGGCCTCATCAGCCAACCCTTCAGAAAGTGTAAAGACCCCTGCAGAGGAAGAGACTCTAGACCCTGTAGTGAAACTTAAATCTGTGCCAACTGACAATAAAGAAACCCTGTTCGTCAGTATATTCAGCCTCCGCGTATCCAGCCTGCCCTCCCACAAGTGGTGTCAAAAGTGGGATCCAGCGGAGACATGGAGGCTGCCCTTGCTAAAATGGCGGAACAACAGGAACATTTGGGCAAGGTGATGGAAAGATTCCTGCTAGTGGTAGAGGAAGACCGAGAGAAGACACAGAATACCATAACCGGACAAAGCCAAACGCAGGGAGCCGCTATGGATAAATTGGTGGAAATCTTGGGTAACCAGAGAGGACCCACTACCCTACCCTCTATGGTAATGCAGAAGTTTGTCAGCGGGGAGGATCCATACTTTTTCTTTAATAACTTTGAAAGCATAGCCAAGGCAGCGGCCTGGTCTGCACATAAGTGGGGGCAGTATTTGGGCCCTCTCCTGTCGGGTGATCTGCAAGCGGCCTACCAGGCAGACACCATACAAGGGACAGTGCCTTATGCTGACATCAAACAATGCATCATGGAGAGGCTGGATGATGAATCATAAAGGATAAAGCTGTGTCAAATTAAGGAAGAACCTCAGGAAACACCACGTGCCCTGTATTTTAGGGTGAAGGACATGACGGATTGTTGGTTGAAACCAGCCACTACCGACAAAGATGGCATCATGTCCAAAATCTATTTAGAACAATATCTGGCCTCCCTTCAACCCCCTATCAATATAATAGATAGGAATTTTGTTAAAAACCTTGACGTTCCCGTGCATGATTTGAGAAAAGATTCTTACTATGGTGTAATAGCTGAAAAAGGTAAAAGAAATTCAGACATGCACAAGATAGTTCAAGCCACACGTTTATCTCATAGATAATGGTTCAATTTCTACAGAAACCAAGGAACTGTTCTTTCAAACTGCGCTTAGGGTTAACGTTCGGAAGAGGGGGAGTTTCAGGTAGTCACGTAACAAAAGTTAACGGTATAAATATATAGAAAAGCGTTCTCATTAAAAGAAGACAAACTAAGATATTCAACCCGTCTCATTTGAAAGTCCCGATGTTGGCCTCAAGCAGTATGGATAATTTAAACAAAGAACCAGTGAAAAGAGACCATTAAAAGAGTCTTTCAACGAAGTTTAGACAACTACGTTTCTGTGACAATTCTTGGAACCAGCATATCCTTCTTCTGTTTATTTCCTCTCACTCCCATTCACTATATCTACTTGCCTTTGTCCTCGAATTGGTGTCACAGGTTGAAGTCAGTCAGAGAGTGGGGGTTAAAGTCAGTCAGAGAGTGGGGGTTAAAGTCAGTCAGAGTGGGGGTTTAAAGTCAGCCAGAGAGTGGGGGTTGAAGTCAGTCAGAGAGTGGAGATTAAAGTCAGTCAGAGTGGGGGTTTAAAGTCAGTTAGAGAGTGGGGATTGAAGTCAGTCAGAGAGTGGGGGTTTAAGTCAGTCAGAGCGGGGGTTTAAAGTGAGTGAGAGAGTGGGGGTTGAAGTCAGTCAGAGAGTGGGGTTTTAAAGTCCATCAGAGAGTGGGGGTTGAATTCAGTCAGAGAGTGGGGGTTTGAAGTCAGTCAGAGAGTGAGGGTTGAAGTCAGTCAGACACTGGGGGTTGAAGTCAGTCAGAGAATGGGGTTTGAAGTCAGTCAGCGAGTGGAAATGGAAGTCAGCTGCTGCAATGGATCCACTGTGCTCTCACGAGATTAGTACTTTGGGTTTTGATGCAATGGGTATGGCGGTCTGCCCAAATTTTTCCAAACACTACAGCACCTGGCCTCCCTGGATTTCTGGAGTCTGGTCAGTAGCAGCCCATGTTCAACTCTGTCAAATGCTGCTGACAGCTCTAACAAATCACGACACTGATACCAGTAATAAATGAAGGTTTTCAGCTGCTAAGACAGCCTTTATGTGATCCTGAGATGAAACCCAAGCTGACCACTATCTATGAAGACATTTTTCTCCAGGCAAATACGTGCTTCGTTGGCGATATGGTTTTCTACATTTTTTCTGCATTCAGCAGCAAAGAAAAGGGGTAGTCACAGGATTCACATGGCCTGGTAGCACAACTTCATTCTTGAAGAGAGTAATGACCAAATGTTGGTAAAAAAATAAAATATGTTTTGTAGAGAGGAAATGAGATAGGAAGTCACAAACAATGTCCCTGGGTAATGGCCCAGGGCCAGCCAAATTGTATTTATTTATTTATTTATCTTTACATTTGTAGAGCGCACTGTAACCCTGCAGGCATCCTGGCACTGAGACAGCAAAAAAAGGACCAGGATACTAGACAGATAAACTAGATGGGCGCCAGTGATATAGAGTTAAAGACTCAGGGGGCAAACTTTGGGAAAGAGCCAGGTCTTTACTTTCTTGCGGAACGGCATTAGGTTCTGTGTGCTTCTAATTTCCAAGGGAAGGCTGTTCCAAAGGCGGGCAGCTGCCACACTAAAGGCTCTTCCCCTCACAGTTGCTCTCTTTGTCCTTGGTATCCTGACCAATTAGGCAGATGCAGAGCGAAAGTTGCGAGTGTGTACGTACCATTGGAATCTGGCATGGATCGGCTTTGGTTCTTGTCCATGCAGTGCTTTGAATGTTACGCACAAGGATTTAAACAAAATTCTTTGCGCTACTGGGAGCCAATGAAGCTCCTTTAAAGCCTGTGTTGTCGAGGAGCGACGTGGGTGGCTCAGCGCAAGCTTGGCTGCAACTGTCTGGACACTCTGGAGACTGGCAATCAAATACCCCGGGGATTCCAGAAGCAGGGCATTACAGTAGTCTAGACAGCGTAAAATAATGCTCCTGACTACTGTAGTTCTTGCCTGGACAGGCAGCAATGGTAGTATTTTACGCAGTCCTCGAATAAGAGTAAAACAAGCTCCTACTACTTTATTAACGTGTGACTCCAAGTTCATTTTCTCATTAAAACTGACCCCCAGATTGCATACAGAGCTTACTGGTGCCAGCGAGCCGTTTGTGTTTGTTGGACAGAAATCATTCAGCAATCCTCAAGAGATCTTTCCAACTTTGCAGTGTAAAATCTCTGTCTTTTCACTATTAAATTGAAGTGAGTTGCCCTTCAGCCATTTTGCCATTTTAGACATGCAGGCATGAAAGCTTTCCAATGAATCTGCTTGGTCACCATCCAGGGACACAATGAGTTCGGTGTCATTGGCATAATTAATCACACTGATATTATACATATTGATGATCCCCAGCAATGGTCGCAAGTACACATTAATCAAAATTGGGCTTCTAGACCTTACGGCGGCCTTCGACACCCTTTCTCCTGCAGTTTTAACATCTTGTCTGGAGGAGATCGGGGTTCAGGGGGCGGCCCTTAGGCTACTCACCTCTTTCCTTAATCACCGAGAGCAAAGAGTGATGCTGGGCAAATTTCTATCTCCATCCCTGTCTGTGCAATGTGGGGTCCCTCAGGGGTCGGCATTAAGTCCGACCCTCTTTAACATTTATGTGACCCCCCTTGCCAGACTAATTAGATCTTTTGGGATGGAGGTAGTCTCATACGCGGATGACACGCAGATCCTCGTCTCTCTCTCCCAGTCAGTAACCTCGACTGCCTCCAACTTTAGATCTTGCATGGAGGCAGTCGGGCAATGGATGATATATAATTCGTTGAAACTGAACGGGGAGAAGACTGAGGTGATGGTGTTCAGAGGTAAAAAGGAGATATGGTCAGCCGATTGGTGGCCAAACTCACTGGGTGCCTGCCCGGTCCCTGCCTCTTGCGCAAAAATTCTTGGAGTCATCATCGATCCCACCCTCACTATGTGCCAACAGGTCAATCGCACGGTTTCTACCTGTTGGGGTATCATTCACATACTGAGGAGGATCAGGCATTACCTCTCCCAGCAGGCAAGGAAACAACTTGCTGTTGCCCTTGTTGGTTCACGTCTGGACTACTGTAATGCGCTGTATGCGGCTCTTAATAAAAGCCTGCTGCAGCGCCTGCAGGTGGTCCAGAACGCAGAGGCAAGGTTTGTCCTTGATCTACCCCGGCAAACCTCGGCTACCTCTGCCAGAAAATCACTTCACTGGCTTCCTATAGAGGACCGAATAGTATTCAAGACCATGTGCATGACTTATAGGGCCTTAGCAAAAAGCAGCCCCACTAGAATAGGTTCCATCCTGTCCCGCTATAGCCCCGGCAGGGACCTGTGCTCCTCGAACAGACTTCTTCTTTCAGTCCCCCGTATTCGGAGAACCAGATGGGGTGGTAGAGCTTTCTCTAATCTGGCTCCCAAGTGGTGGAATGCCCTCCCCTGGAACTAAGGTCTCTTCCTACCCTTCAGCTTTTTAGGAATGCACTTAAAACTCATCTCTTTGTGCGGACTTACCTATAGTCGGGCTCTTCCCTTCCTGTTCTGTTTTGGTAGGCGCCTTGACACCTTTGGGTATTAGTAGCGTAATACAAATTACTTTCATTCATTCATGGAGGACCTCTGTGGAACTCCATATTTGTTTTTTACAAATTGCGATTGGAATGGAGGGAGCGCTACTGCTTGCCACTTGTCAGATAGATAGGAACGCATCCATCCTAGTGCCACACCTGTAACTCCTAGGGATTCCAGCCTTGTGAGAAGAATATCATGGTTGACCGTATTGAATGCGGCGGACAGGTCAAGCAATACTAGAGTTGCCGATTGCCCCCTGCCCGCCCGCATTTGGAGTTTGTCCAAGACAGTCACCAAGGCTGTCTCCGTTCCATGACCCGGTCTAAGCCCAAATTGTTCCTCAGCCAATTTATTATTTGTCTGTCTCCAAAAAGAGAGACAGTGCCCTACTGACCAGACACTCCACGATCTTGTTCAGATAAGGTAAGAGGGAGATGGGCCTGTAGTTCTGGTAACATCCAGGATCTAGGGTGGGTATTTTTCAGAAGTGGCCTGATAGTGGCCTGCTTCCAACTGAATGGTACCAATCCATTGATGAGGGATTGGCAGCACAGTTGATGCAGAATGGGGAACAGCTCTAATTCAAGTGCTTTTTTTATCTTATGGGGATGGGGTCCAAGTGTGACCCAGATGCAATACCCAGGGCCGTTCGGGTGAACTCCTCTTTTGAGGGTATCGGAAAAATATCCATGATGACCATCGAGTCTACCGGGCAGATGTCCTTTCCCAACTATCACAACTGTCACCCTTCATCTGGTCTGGCTGCCTAGGTGGGGTCATATCTTTCAGACCTTCCATGATCGTGTTGATTTTTTCTTGGAAGAAGAGATTCATACCATGGCACAGCTCCTCTGTGGGTTTGATTTTACTGTTAATAGAGTCAGGGTGAGTCATATCTCACAATCCTAAAGATATCCATGGATTTCTTAGCACTTTGGAGGATAGTAGAGGCGAAATATTCTGCTTTGGCAGTGGCTATTTCACTTTTATATTTTATTAAAGTGAGCCTCCAGCTAGCTTTATCTCTTATTCCATAGTTCTTCCTCCACTGTCTTTCAGCAAGTTTGCAGGCCAGTTTCAGGTTCCTAAGGTTTTCCGTGGACCAGGGGGCTGAGGGATTCCCTCTTTTTCTAATATATTTTAAAGGAGCAAGTTGGTCAATCTTCCTGGTCAGCTGCTCACAGAGAGCTGTATAGTTTTCTGCGACTTGTTTCTCGGGATTAACCAGGGATCCTAGATCGAACAGAGGGCCCATTTTTTACTTTCTCAGCAATCCTTTCCAATCTCTACCACGGAAGGTCCTTTCATGGCCCTTAACGGGCCTCATCTGATTTACGATTTGCACACTAAAATTAACCTGATGATAGTCCGTCCATCCCTGTAACAGAGTTTTCCCCAAGGTGATAAGGCCTTCCCCAGCAAATATCATGTCTAAGATTTGCTCTTCTGTGTGTGTCGGTTCAGACACCCATTGTCTCAGGCTCATGTTAACTCAAGACTGTGTAAGGTTGTTGCCTTTAATCCCAATGCCCTCGGAAGTGATGCAGTCAAGGGGAGGAGCTATGTCCCTCCACTTAATCTGTCCGCGAAGACCGCGGAGGACCCGGGACTCACTAAGCCCTAAAGTGCGAGTGGGAGGTAGGAAACAATATTTAAAAATGCCCTCAGTTAGCAGTAATGTTAAAAAACCAAACAGGTCTGCCCTCCGGCGCGCGTTTGCTGTCTCTGCCCGGCCGGCAAGCCATCTGCCCTTAATCCCAGCCTACAGATTGAAATCCCCCAAGATCATAAGTTTAGTATGGGTAAGGGCCATATTATTAATTACATGGATCAGCTCATGCTGTTGTTGCGCGTTCATTACCCCCGGTGGTCTGTAACAGACCAAACCCGTGAGGGGCTGTCCTGTCGGCTCTTTAATGGAAAAACCTAGGAGCTCCGCGCCAGAGACATCATCAATGTCTAGTGGGGAGATATCCAGGGTTTCTTTGAAGATAATTCCAGTTCCACCTCACCGACCCCTAGATCTAGGTTCATGAAAGGCTCTGTATCCCACTGGGCTTGTCGGATCAAGCTCCATCTCCAGCCCTTCCGTGGTCCAGGTCTCTGTCATAAACAAAATGTCTAGACTGTGCGTGTCTACCAACAGTTGTATTTCTGTGGAGTGCTTGGGGAGCGATCCTACATTAAGCAGACCACAGTTTAGAACACCATGTCCCAGAGGGGCGGGCCCCATCCCAACCATGTTGTCTGGCCCCCGCTCACTTAGTCCATCATTACATTGGGTGTGGCTATTTAAAAACCGAGTGGGCGACTGTAAGAGAGATATACTCTGTGGGAGAGGCGATAGGCAATTAGTACAGAGGGCTACTAGACCTTCTTGGTAGTTGTCAGGTGACAGCAGAGGGCAATTTGCCACTTCCCGCAAAGGGTTAAGGTCCAAAAGAAAGGCTCTGCAGTAACATATCCTCTCTGGAACAAAAGAGCCAGGGGGACTGGCCCTGAGTCCGGTCCGAGTGCGGACAGGCGCAGACGGGCTTGCCTTTGGCGCGCCGGTGGCGCGCCCGCTGCGTGCGGCCGGCTAGCCATCTGCCTTTAATCCCAATGCCCCAGGAAGTGATGCAGTCAATGGGAGGAGCTATGTACTTCCACTCAATCGGTCCGTGTCGACGGTGGTGGCCCGGGGACCCACTAAGCCCTAAAGTGCGAGTGCGAGGTAGGAAACAATATTTAAAAATGCCCTCAGTTAACAGCAATGTTAAAAAAACAAACAGGCCTGCCCTCCGGCGAGCTTTTGCTGTCTCAAATCTGACAGAAGAGTCAACACTTAAGTGGTCGAATTTGCTAATGCATGAAAAGGTATTGAGAAAGGATGTAAAGCGGATAGAATAATGCAGATGAAGTTGATAACCTGCTTTGGCAATTATACTTTTGGTAAACTCCATCTTGGAGATTAAAAGATGCTACATTGTCCCTTAGCTCTATGTAGGGGGAGACAAAAGGCAGTTAGCTAAGGGATCGTCAAACCTACTCCTTTAAAAATGTGCTTTTGATAAATGGCAGCCATGAAAACGTTAGTGCAATGAACAGTTCTTAAGGACATTGTCAATTTTGTTTCATGGACACCTTCTCTTGTCTGAAGATGGTTTCAATAAATATGGTCAGCATTGTGGCAAAGAGTTCTGGAAAATAGCTCTCTGGTGGCATGCAATATAAAAAAAATATTATCCCACCAAAAAAGGGTTTTGCTAGTTTTTCTATTGGGTTGGACGTTTATCTTTGGGCACATTACTGTCCAAGTGCAAATATATACACTTTACTGGATCATGTACCAGTTTGAGTCCATTTAGGGATATCTCCTGGCAGACCACTGCTAGCTGCATACTCAGTGTGCTACATATGTGCCAAGATGCTCCATGGAGTGGTAGTGCGCTATATAAATGCATATCACATCACATCACATCTTAAAAATTCATGGTGGTTGTTTGAAAGTGTGTGTACTTAAAGACACATTAGTGGATGAACGGCTAATGATAAATATACGCTGACATCTTACATGCAAATTCATTACCATCAATGGGCAAAACAATGTTTGTAATGCACACGGTGGGATACATCTCGGGACAAAAACATGTCTACACTGCGTACCAAGAAGTATAGCTTAACAATACATGTGATTCTGCAGTTCCTGCACAAAAAAAAGTCTCTGATTCCTTTCTAATAGGGAAATTGTCACACACCAAGTCTCCTATTATAAGCCAAGGAAAAGGCAGTTCAAGTCATGGTGCATATTTAGAGCAGCTGTTTAAGAAACAAATCAAACACTTACTTTTCTTTTTTTCTGGTCTGTTTTCGTAGCTGTTTAGTGACAAGCAGAAAGGAGATATTTATGGCAATTTATATAATGTTTGCACGCCATAAGTAATTCTAGAAAAGTTCGCATATTTCTGCATGTTTCTACATATTCAGAGCTACTGTGTCTTTTTTTTAAAACAACATTATTTGCCAGCGATCTAATGGAGCCAGTGTAAAGGAGACTGCAGGTCACAAGTAAGAGAGTAGTAGATAGTACTACAGCAAGTCGCTGTTAATTAATCTGGAACAGATTTACTATTGTGCTTCACATACACCAATTTCTTTGCAGCAAATAAATGTATAAGTTAACTGTCAACTCTGATTTTTCAAGCTCAGCACATCGTGATTCAACGGCCCCTTTCCTCTGCCACTCCTGACCTCCCAATTTATTGGTTACCAGAGTAAATTGCATGTGCCAGTGCTTTTCCGCATATGTAAACCGACATGTTTTTCTTTTTGCAGAATCTGCAAATGAAAAAGAGCAGGTTACAGCACTTGTCTGTAGCTGCAGTACAAGTTTTAGGCAGAACCCAGTGACACACGTATGAACAGAAGTTCCTGCAGGTTATCTATGTTTGTGTTTCTAGCGTAAATTGGTCCACTGTAGGACCCCTGGCTCTGGCATCTCCATTCTTGTAGTAACCTTAGATGTAAATCACACAGTTGAATAATTATCAGAGAGTCCTTGTGCATGAGCACTCACAGATATTTTAAAAATGCGCATTGGTCTCAAAGGCCCGGACTTGTGCCATGTTTCATGTGGCAGTTTCCGTCTGCACTGCTTCCCCGACAACACAAGGTAACACCAAATGAATACTACAATCTTCAGGAAAGCTGCTTGGAGAACCTCCAGGCTCCATGGCGACTGATGGAGTTAAAATTAGATTGACTTTTTACAAAAACAAGGGGTCGTTTCACATTGAAAAATTGTTCTTTTGAGCTTGAAACTAATTAAAACAGCAAAAAGTAAACAATGCATGCTACATCATTTGTGTTTTAGGCCCAATAAAAAAATACCACTATCACTCTCGCACCCAAATTTTTCGCACACACTTTGTGTCCCTTTCACATAATTTACACTAGCGGTCCCACAGTTATCCACTGACTGCCTGGCCACTTCATCGTTCGTCAAAGGGATGAATTAGCACTGTTTCTGATTGAAGTAATTTGTAGCTGCTTGACTTGGGAATTTCTCAGGAGGCTGGAAGGGAGAAGGTTGGTTTGTTGTTGCCTTGAACATTCATCACCACTTTTTCTCACAGTCTACCCGATTTGAAGCTTGGAATGGTTAGAGGAGACTTGAATGTTTTGTTTATGTCCATATGGAGTGATGCTAAACAAAACTGGACATTGCGTGGCAATAAAAACAACTTAGAGGACCTTATTAAGCAGGAAATTAAATATGAACAGCAATTGCAAAAAGAGCTCAACTGCTGTCTATGAAGTATTGGTGAGGCTCACCTAAAAATCATAGATTGTATAATATTATATATAATATCATAATGAATCACGTCTTGTTCTCTGTGATAAGGCCAAGGGTGCAGCGGTTGCGAGACATTACGTTATGATCGGATATTGCGACTGCAATCCTGCGTTCCTGCAAGTGCATTGCATTGATTGATGCTTCTGTTTTCGAGGGTCAGGCCCGGTTCCAGCTAGGGAGAAGGGGTGGGGTAGTCAGGAGTGCATTAGTGACATTCCAGAATAAGCATCATCAGAAAGGAACATCAGGCCTTTTATTTCTGAGTTTACCCAGGTCCGGTCGCTGCAGCACTGGACTCCAGACAGGAGCCATGTCCTTCACATGGATTTCTAACCACTGCCCATCATCTGCAGGGGTTCTGCAAGTCAGATCCTGACAGCCTCTGTCTACAGGAGCTAATGATGCCTTGATGGGTTTCCTGTGGGATAGGGATGTGGAGGGGAGCTGTCATGGGTGTGTGGTGCTCAGTCTTCCACCTCTTTGGGTGGATATGTGGTGTTTTCAGACTTACACCCCATGGGTGACCGACACCTCCTCAAGATCTTGCTGTGCCACAGCTCTCCCATCTGGGCTTTGATGACACATGGCTAGTGACTGACCCTCAGCCACAGGTGCACAGTACAGGGTATAGACTGTCCTGTAGTGCATCCTTATGGCAATGCACATGGCTCATTTCCTGACCTTTCAACCTATAGCTTTTGGTCTAACCCTTGTTATGGCACGTTCAGCAATACTCGTTCTGGGTGTGGGTGGAGTCAATAGAGGAAGTGGGTGGAGTCAGTGGAGTCAGTGGGTTGGGCCTGGGGTGTGTGGGTGTAGCCTACTTAAAAAATCTGAGCACTTGCGCTTAATATTTTACAAATTAAGCACTGTATAAATGGCACAACGTGTCGTTAGGTATAATAGTATCTGCAAA
>NW_028244664.1:0-23499 GCF_964263255.1 Lissotriton vulgaris
ATGCCAGGGGTAGTGAGTCTTGCATGGGCCTAGTATTTCTGTGGGTTGTCTTGAATTTAAACATCATGGAGGCCATAGATGAATTGGGATTGTGCTGATTTTTCTGTGTTTTTCGATTTTTTTTTGTGTAAAATTTTGTGTTTTTCGATTTTTGACCTGTTGTTGGGGCCTTGACCAGGGGTAGTGAGTGGTGCATGGGGCCTAGTCTTTCTGTGGGCTGTCTTGAATTTAAACATCATGGATGGAATGGGATTGTGCTGATTTTGCAGTGTTTTTTCGATTTTTGGGGGTGTTCATGGGGAGGGACATGCCATGTGGCTGGTGGCCATTTTGAGTGCAGCTACAGGCACTGGCCATGTGCTGGCAGGCAAGTGGCCATTTGAATGCAGGCTTTGTTGTTAGGCCTCCAACCATTTTGCCTACTTTTCAACCTTTATTTATGCCAGGGGTAGTGAGTCTTGCATGGGCCTAGTATTTCTGTGGGTTGTCTTGAATTTAAACATCATGGAGGCCATAGATGAATTGGGATTGTGCTGATTTTTCTGTGTTTTTCGAATTTTTTTTTTTGTACAATTTTGTGTTTTTCGATTTTTGACCTGTTGTTGGGGCCTTTTCACCAGGGGTATTTGAGTCTAGCATGGGCCTAGTCTTTCTGTGGGCTGTCTTGAATTTAAACATCATGGAGGCCATGGATGGAATAGGATTGTGCTGATTTAGCAGTGTTTTTCGATTTTTGGGGGTGTTCATGGGGAGGGACATGCCATGAGGCTGGTGGCCATTTTGAGTGCAGCTACAGGCACTGGCCATGTGCTTGGCAGGCAAGTGGCCATTTTGAATGCAGGCTTTGTTGTTAGGCCTCCAACCATTTTGCCTACTTTTCAACCTTTATTTATGCCCAGGGGTAGTGAGTCTTGCATGGGCCTAGTCTTTCTGTGGGTTGTCTTGAATTTAAACATTATGGAGGGCATGGATGGATTGGGATTGTGCTGATTTTGCAGTGTTTTTCGATTTTTTTGTGCTCTATAACTGAACTGATGTTCCTCTGTCTTCCATTTTTTTTAGGTGCACAAGACTCAAGAGAACCACCAGTGCCAGGAAGAAGTCCTGCAGCGGTGTGTGTGTGCAGCATAACGTCACGCGACGTCACGTCTGGCCTCAGACAACTCTACAATTCGTGCAACTGCGGCCTGCTGTCTGACCTGCTCTGAAGAAGATGGCCCCGCCCCCAAAGAAAGTTCTCCGTAGCTCCTCTAGCAAGAAAGTTGCTAGTAAGGAGCAGAAGAAGCAAGTTACCAAGGAGGCTGGTGTGTCACCCGCCACTTTTTTTGGGAGCAAAAGAAAAAGTACGCCTGCAGCAGCAGGATCTGCTGGGGACCAACCTGAGAGCAGCACCCCTGCTCCATTGGGTTCAGTGCCTCCACCACCACGCCAACTTAAGTCAAAGCCCTGCCCTTGAGTGCTTCAGAGGCAGTCAGTGTACTTCTCCAATCACCATCGACCAGTGATGTTGGCTCATCGCAAGAAAGTAGCAGCAATGTCCCTGAATCAACACAGGTTGTTGTAACTCATCTGACAAGTGTTGAACAACCACAGCCGCAACAACAACACCATGTGCAAGTACACGCCCAAGTACATGTGGAAGGAGAGGCAGCAAAAGGAGATGCGCAAGCAAAGGTGCATGGACGTTCACAAGTGCCCACAATAGTTGTTCCTCCCGAAGTAGGGGCACATTTGGAAATCGACAATGAAGCTGAGGTATCATTGGAAGCCACTCCTCCTGATGATCATTCATTGTCTTCCACATCCCTAGCAAGGAAAAGATCAAGGGGGGTGTCTACATCTTCTTCAAGCCCACCTCGTTCTGGTGCAAGTGATCTGTCTTGGGAACCACGACAACTGCGGTCTGACAGTGAGGCAGAGGCACACCATGATCTGCCACCGGTACCTAAGCGTAAAAGGAAGGTCGTCCAAAAACTCAAACCTATGGAGTGTGATGAGGCTCAACAAGAAGTGACAGATACTGCTGGTGATGAAGCCTCTCACGATGACGACGAGGCAGTCATCACAAAGGTCACTGCAGCCCCACCGGGCATGCAGCAAAGAGACATTTTGACCCTATCCCGAGAAGCTGCTGAGCGTGATGATGATGTCGGCGAGGAGGCAATGGAAATGGAATCATTAGATTTGGAGTTAAGTAGTACACCAAAACCTACCGCTTCCATATTTCTTCCTCGCAAGAAGGTACCCACCTCGTCCTCGACCTCAATTCGTGGTGGTGAAAGTGCAAAACGTACTGAAGTTCGGCAATCCACATCCTCCACTTCATCTGTCATTAGCAGCAGGACCACCACCACCAGTATCGACGCCTCCTCCGGCGGCGGCCCCCGAAGACATTTCAAGTCTCCAGTTTGGGACTTCTTTAGTGTTTGCCCAAAAAAGGCAAACGTAGCCATTTGTAGCCTTTGTAAGCTTCGATATAGTCGTGGTAAGCTTGGTTCTAACTATGGTACCGGAGGCCAGAGAGGTCATCTTGAGAGAAGGCACCCTCTCGAATGGTTTCCGCACCTAGAGGCGGTCAAGAAAGCCGGAATTGCACGTAATGAAAACGTTGATTTGTCATCTGCTGATGACGAGGAGGTAGAAGAAGACGATCCAAACACTTCACTTACACCCAGTTCCCATGTCAGCAGCACACCCCATGGGAGCCACACTAAGAGTGTGGGAGAGAGTGAGACATCAATGCGGAAAAGTTCATCAGCGAGCGTAACTGGGTCGAAGAGATCATCATCCCGTAAATCATTGGTCCAGGGCAACATTAAAAAGATGTTGTTTACAGAAGCGCAATATGAACGCAACCACCCAATGACCCGTCTGTATAACACTAAGCTGGCTAAAATGCTAGCTCTGGACCTTCTCCCTTTTTCTTTTGTCGAAGGGGTTGGTTTCTAGAATTAGTGGCAGTGCTCTGCCCTAAATGGAAGGTTCCTAGCCGGTTCTATTTTGCCCGAGTTGCGGTTCCAGCACTACATGAAGATGTTCTGAAGGCGATTGGGGCAGCTTTGCAGAAGAGTGCTGTTCACACTATACATCTGACAACAGACATGTGGACCAGTGGCGCAGGCGCTGATTACATGTGCATCACTGCACACTGGGTCTCTTTTTCAGGGGCTAAAGCAAAGCTAAACTCAGGTGTTGACACTAACACTGTTTTTAAAGGTGCTCGGAAACATGCAACACTAGCCATGTTTGGTTTGGAGAAACGTCACACAGCAGAAAACATTTTGGATGTCTTTAACACAAAGGTCCTTAACTGTCTGTCCCCACTAAAACGCAAGGTTGGTTATGTTTCCACGGACAATGGCTCCAATATAGTTAAGGCCATGAGGGACGGTTACTATTTCAGAGTGCCGTGTTTGGCGCACTGTATAAACCTGGTTGTCCAAAAATTCTTGGGTAATAAAGACAGTGCAGCGTGCAGTGTATTGGAGAACTGCCGAAAAATTTGCAAGCATTTCAGGCATTCTTTTAAGGCCCGCAAGCAGCTGAGGAGCATGCTATATCAATGTCAAATGCCAGTGAAAGCACTCATCCAGGAGGTGGTAACACGTTGGAACTCAACCTTCTACATGCTTGAGCGTCTGTATGAGCAGTATACGCAACTCGATCAATATTTCTTGAAAGAGGGTATAGAGGAGCTGAGGATGGGTGGGCCGCAATGGAACATAGTTGAAAGCCTAACACGCATGCTTCGTCCTTTTGAGGTCTTCACGCGTGCAGTCAGCAAGGAGGACTCTAATTTGGGAAAAGCTATCCCATTGTTGTACATGCTGGAGGACCAACTGAAGGAGGTGTGTTCTGTGTTTCGAAAAGATGACAAAAAGAAAGGCTCTTCTTTGCTTCTGGCTGAGCAATTATTAGAGCTCCTACAAGGTGATGAACGTCTTCAAAAGATCCACTCAGAACAGCATTACATTTGTGCTACTATTCTGGATCCACGCTACAAAAAGGCGCTGGCAGGCAGAGCATTCTTTGCTTTTGCTGATGAAGATGTTACAAAGTACAAACGTTGGCTAGCCTTGTCAGCCAAGAAGTTTGAAACAGAACGGCTGGAAATTGAAGGAAATGGCAGTACATCAGCAGGCCATCCCCAGTCAAAACAATCCACTTCTGCACCTGTGGCTGTGGCACAAGTGACCTCTCAGCCGTTAAAGACACCGGCAACCGCATCATCTGCACGAAAGACAGCAGAAACATTGGAGGCTGAAGAGGATTGGCTAGCTCTGCGTGGGTTTGGTTCTCAAAAGGCCAGAGGCACAGCAAGAGCTACGCAAAGTGGAGGAACCTTGGAGGAGGACCTTGAGTCGATGGTGAAGGACTATCTGAATGACTCCACAGAGGTCTATGTTAATTCTGACCCATTGGCGTATTGGCATGGGAAAAAAGAATTGTGGCCACAGCTCACCAACCTGGCTTTAAACTACTTGTCTTGCCCACTCGCAAGTGTGTCTTCTGAACGGGTTTTCAGTGCGGCTGGTGGGATTGTAACTCCCAAACGGAGCCGCCTCTCGCCCAAAAATGTGGAGAGGTTAACAATGATCAAGATGAATCAGCACCTCATACCACCAGATATAAGAGTACGAGAGAGCGTGCCGGATGAAGAGGAGGTGGCCAGCACCATAGATGAGGGAATTTCTACTCTGTCAGGTGGCACTGACCTCACCCGGGCTGAATTCGCAGAGTATGATGACGAAGCCTTATTCTTATTCCTGGACCGTGATTCCGACTTCGAGCCCTGAAAATGAGACAACGAATCAATAACTTTCTTTTTCATCCTTATTCACTTTTATTCCTGTGTGTCTGTCTTTCTTTGTTGTGCACAGTTAATATAATTCAAACTTTAATCAGATTATCACAAAGACAAGCCCATCAGCAGAACTGTCTTCACTTGTTTGCTAATTTATTTGAAGGTGCCGCAGTCTGCATTCCTCAGGTTCACAAGTTCAGAAGAACATGCTCCTCTATCCTCCTCCTCCAGACTCCTATTTCCATCAAAGCAGAGGGGCTGGTTTACGCCCAATGAAGAAAGACTCAGCACTTGTGGGGGTGTTGTTCTACCTCTTTGCAGGTGAGTTGACGGGTCTGGGGCCATTGCTGGGAAGCACTAAAAGTGGTTTGTGCCAAATCCGAGGCGGAAATTTTTTTGTGTTTTTGATGACTTGCTTGCCTTTGAGGTGCTCTTAGGGGGGTTCCGTCTGTTTGTGGGTGAGTTTCATGGTCTGAGAGCATTGCTGGGACACTCTAATCTTGATTGCATTTGCTTTTCAGGAAATCCGTCGTGCCAACCCCGACTTATGGCCTAGCTACGCAGCGCGTTTGGACCGAAGGCCCAGAAATATTGCAAGTATGAGATTTTGCTTTTGGCCTGTTTGGGGGTGTTATGCTTCTTGGCGGGTGGGTTGCCGGGTCTTGGGGCATTCCTGGGAAGGTCTAATACCGGGTAGAAGTGGTTGGGACAAAATCCAGGCCGATTTTTTTTTGGGCTATTTCAGACATTTTGCTCTATGTAGCGTTTTCGGGGGCCTGTTTGGGGGGCTTGCTGGTGTTTGCGGGTGAGTTTCGTGGTCTGGGAGCACTGCTGGGACACTCTAATCTTGATTGCATTTGCTTTTCAGGAAATCCGTCGTGCCAACCCCGACTTATGGCCTAGCTACGCAGCGCGTTTGGACCGAAGGCCCAGAAATATTGCAAGTATGAGATTTTGCTTTTGGCCTGTTTGGGGGTGTTTATGCTTCTTGGCGGGTGGGTTGCCGGGTCTTGGGGGCATTCCTGGGAAGGTCTAATACCGGGTAGAAGTGGTTGGGACAAAATCCAGGCCGATTTTTTTTTGGGCTATTTCAGACATTTTGCTCTATGTAGCGTTTTCGGGGGCCTGTTTGGGGGGCTTGCTGGTGTTTGCGGGTGAGTTTCGTGGTCTGGGAGCACTGCTGGGACACTCTAATCTTGATTGCATTTGCTTTTCAGGAAATCCGTCGTGCCAACCCCGACTTATGGCCTAGCTACGCAGCGCGTTTGGACCGAAGGCCCAGAAATATTGCAAGTATGAGATTTTGCTTTTGGCCTGTTTGGGGGTGTTATGCTTCTTGGCGGGTGGGTTGCCGGGTCTGGGCATTCCTGGGAAGGTCTAATACCGGGTAGAAGTGGTTGGGACAAAATCCAGGCCGATTTTTTTTTTGGGCTATTTCAGACATTTTGCTCTATGTAGCGTTTTCGGGGGCCTGTTTGGGGGCTTGCTGGTGTTTGCGGGTGAGTTTCGTGGTCTGGGAGCACTGCTGGCTATATATACTTTACTTTGCAAGAGGTTTGAAGCAAATCCATGGTGGCTGAGGGGACTTAGGGCCTAGCTGCAGAGCGCGCGCGGAGTGATTTGGGAAATTTGTGAAAAAGTGACTAAGTCCCCATTTTTGTACTTTTGCTCTTTGGCTGTTTGGGGGTCTTCTACTCGTTTTCTCCTGGGTTGACGGCTCTGGGGCCATTGCTGGGAAGCTCTAATACCGGATAAAAGTGTTTTGGACCAAATCCCAGGCGGAATTTTTTTTGTGTTTTTGATGACTTGCTTGCCTTTGAGGTGCTCTTAGGGGGGGTTCCGTCTGTTTGCGGGTGAGTTTCGTGGTCTGGGAGCACTGCTGGGACACTCTAATCTTGATTGCATTTGCTTTTCAGGAAATCCGTCGTGCCAACCCCGACTTATGGCCTAGCTACGCAGCGCGTTTGGACCGAAGGCCCAGAAATATTGCAAGTATGAGATTTTTCTTTTGGCCTGTTTGGGGGTGTTATGCTTCTTGGCGGGTGGGTTGCCGGGTCTTGGGGCATTCCTGGGAAGGTCTAATACCGGGTAGAAGTGGTTGGGACAAAATCCGCGCGGAAAAGCCTTTAGTTTTGGCACTTTTTGTAACTTAGGGTTCGTTAGGGTTAGCCCTAGCACCAGGATTGCATGTGTATCGGGGTGTTCTAGATTTTTCAAACTGAGTTCTGGGGTCTTAGAGCACTCGTGAGAATGTGTAATTTTGGTTGCAAGTCATTTGAAGAAAATCCATGGTGGGAAAGGGGGGATTTGGCATAGTTAAAGAAAGCCTTTGCCACTATTCTTAACTTAGGGTTCGTTAGGGTTAGCAGTATTTCTATTGCATGTGTTTGAGTGGGGGGGATTTCGAGTCTTGGAGCGATGCTGGCTATGGCTACTTTTGCTTGGTTGCTTGCAAGTGGTTTGAATACAATCCACGGGGGGTAATGGGTAATTAGGGTACTTCGGCCTACTTTTACTTTCAAAGTAAGTTTTGTCTCCAGTTTTCTGCTAGGCCTCGTTTTTTGGGTGGGAGCACTGCTAGGAAGATCTATTTTTGTTCTAAAACACAGTTTACAGTACACCTAGCTTGAGGGGCAAGATCCGCTACATTAATTTGCCCATACTTACTTATCCTTCAAAAGGTGACTCAGAGTACGCACTTTCAAAAACATTGTACTGTCTGTCTACTAGGAAAAACAAATTGTGACTTTTTGCACTCCACAGCCTACATACCTTATATTTATTTATCAGTGGTGTTGTAATATTATATCACTTCCTGTTTTTCGTTGAATAATTACAGGCCGGGTTTCAGTCTCTGCAATGGGGAAAAAAGGATGGAGTCAGGCTTCACAGTAGCGAGCCACAATTCAGCATCAGGCAGGCAGTGGACAGGGTGTCTTCTGGTGACCAACATCGGTGGACGAAGCGTCGGCTGCAATGGAGGAGTGCCGCTAATAGGAGGATTTTTTTTCTGCGGGCAACTTACTTACCACTTCCAACAGGACCACTACAACCACACATAGATACAGTATCCCTTGCCTTTTTCTCTGACTGTGACTGCATTTCTTTGCTCTCTCTCGGCTTCTACATTGATCCCTTAACACATCACTTAGTCCACTCCACTATCTGCACCACACATAGTCATTTGTAAGTGCTCCTACGTAATTCGCAAGTCGCAGCACGCCCCAGGCCGTAGAGGACTGGGATGGCCCCAATGATGAAGCATGTCACCAAGGGGCAACCCTGGTGAGTGAGGGGACACCTAGAAAAAAAGCAATTTCTCCTTTTCTATCTACTATACCTTCTGTCAGGTTACGCAGCCCCTAAGCGCCTACCGTACTATGAAACTACATTTCCCATGAGTAGGCGGGAGACTTGCAGACTATTTAGTGAGACTATATGAGAGTACCCTTGTATGTTAGGACATCACTTCACTGATGCCTGTCTTGTCTTCTCTTACAGGTATCCTTTCCCTGCTGACCCTACCTTTACCCATCCCACATTTTTTATTTTAGTTTGTTATTTTTCTCCCTCGCCTAATGCCTCGAACACCCTGTGTTTACACTTCTGGGTGTTGGTGACATTTGGAGGTGGAACCATATTTGCATCGACTGGATCACGGGGAGTAAACGTGACACCTTCCAGACCAACCCCATTGAGTGTTGTTGTGAATGGATTTATAGTGACCAGCAAGGCTCTCGGGTATCTGGCTACAGAGACCTTATGTTGAATATAGTTATCAATAATTCCACACAGGCCCTGTACTGTCGCATTCTTTCTTTCCACAGTTGTCGATGATATATTCTTACTCTGCTTGACAAAGAACCATTGCTAATGTGAAAGAACTTCAACCGAATTAGTAGTTATACTTTACCATTTGTTAGGCTACAATGTGGCACTGCTCTACTGTACTTCTGTCACCTGCTATATTCTCAGTTGTACCGTTGAATTGCTCAGGAGGACAAACCAGATTTCATTTTCTTTTTTTTCATAGGCATGCAACTGCCACTGTGGCACACCACTACTACCACCGCTATGAGGAAATTTTATCCGACCAAGATTGCCAACGTTATTCGGTGTTTCCCGTGGAGCCAGCCCTGGGCCTAGCCCTACTTTCAAACACAAATTACAGGTAAGATAAGCGTTTGGTGGTTTGGGGGTATAATGGAGTATTAGTACGAGAGACGAGAGCCTGAAGGTAGTACTACTAAAGTCCTAGGACTCTTGGATTCACTTCACTTAGTCTGTGAGAGGCACTTAGTGTTGAAAACATTTGGGCATTTACACTTAAAGGAAGAAAATGGAACTAAACTTTCAGGAAAACAGTCAACGTTAAACCCCCACCCACCAGGCAAGCAGTAAAAAACAGGTATGCTCAGATAAAGTTTGAAAAAGTATATTTATATCCCTAACAAAATAATCTCCCGCAAGACCCTCCCTAACCCCAACGATTGTCCTTCAAAAGTCCCCAAAAACCCAACTCCCAATTCCCACCCCCCAAAAGTCTCTAAAAAAGGGGCAAGGGACACTAGGGGTGGATGCTGTTCACTTTTTGGGCCAGGGCATCATGCTCCTCGCGGAGCAAGGCGAGCTCCTGCTGAAGGCGGGACACCATCAGGGTGGTGCGGCGCAGGCGTGCCTTCACTGCCTTGCAGGTGCAAGGCCTGTGAGAAGCAGCTGTTGGCCTTGCTGCTCGGCGGTGGCGTTTGCCTTTGGCAGCCCGGCTCAGTCTCGGTGGACCACTGTGCTGGGTCACGGTGGCAGCCGGTGAGGCCACGGAGGACGACGTTGTCGTTGTTGTCGACCGCACACTTTCCACGTCCTCCAGGGCCACCAGCCGCCGATATTCCGCAACAGTGGCCTCGATTCTCCGTTGCCGGGCCGCTCTAGCCAGCTCCTTCCTCCTTGTTCGTTTGGAAGGAGAACCTATATGAAGAAAGAAAGACATAGTCTGTAACCAATGCTCTTTAAGATTAACTCAATCATTCAGCAGAAATGTGTGCTGCAGTACAACTAGCAACTTGCAAGCGCATTACATAACTATTGAGGCCAGTATCTATCTAACCTCACACTTCTTCATCCTTGCTCTAACATTAGTGGGAGTTTAAGGAACAAATTCTATGAGCACTGTGGACTTCCATTGGAGTCGACTATGAAAGTACACCAGTCTTATTCTTCTTCTTGTCTCTTGTTTTGGAAAATTGGTACGTTATTTTCTGCAAGCCGGCATAATGCCAGCGCGGTAAACTTGCACCCGAGAAAAAGAGACGCACGCCATGAGGAGTGACCTAGACTTGCGTTGCCGTTGCGTTACTGTACCCGTCCAGTACATGCAGGTGGTGAATCTCTTACTTTTCTATTACGGGTGGCACTGAGAATACTCTGTTACAACTCAAGGGCTACTGCTTAATTAATTTAACTTTCACCCTACAGTGGAAATGAGTACTAGAAATGGAAAATTGAAGAAGATAAATAATCTGATTATCTATCACTTCACATGGGATGTTTTTGCTTATATATGGGATGACTTTAGGTGCTTTGCTTTTTATTGAGTGACAGGCAGTGATACATCCACACATGAATGACTGAGTACTACTAAACTTATTAAGAGAGGTAGGGAGTGGCCACCATAATAACCGGATCTATGCAGTGCTTGCAATACAAACTACTGCTACTATTTATGGTAGTATTTGGACAAAATTAAAAGTTCTTTTCCTTGCCTTTCCTACACTGGAACGGACGTGCGGGTGCAGTGTTAGTGTTACATGCTCTTCAAAGTTACACTTACTTCATCCACTGACCGTCTACTCTCTCTAGATCATGGGTACTCACAAACTTTCTCTCAGGGGCTACATTTACAGTGTAGTTTGGGGCCGAGGGCCGCACTGGTGGGGGCGGAGTCAGAGGGGGCGGGGCTAAAGCAAAACGATAACTTGTGACCATGAGGTTGCACACAGGTCCCTGCAGCAGATGCCCTCATCCACTGAGCCACCAGACCCAGCATTTACATACATCTCTCTCCCTCCTGCTGTCCCTCCTGCCCTCCCTCCATCTCTCTCTCCCTCCTGCCCTCCCTCTCCCTCTGTCATCTCACTGTGTGTGTGTCTATCTGTGTCAGCCTTCAGCCCGGGTTGAGACCGCTTCCTCAACGCGCACACACAGACAACAACACCAAAGTACTTAACAGGTCTTTAAAAGACCATTAACATATTATTGAGGCTTTGTTTGTTTTAGCGCCCCTGCTTCTCCACCCTGACAATCACTGCTTGCCCGGCCCCACAGAGCAGAGGCTTAGTTCTATTTCACCTCTTTGTGGCCTTGCATCTCCACTCTGCTCTGTGGGGGCCGGGGGAGCAGTGATTGTCAGAGTGGAGATGCAGGGGCGCTAACAGGTGAAATACAAAAAAGCCTCTGCTCTGTGGGGGCCGGGGGAGCAGTGATTGTCTGCAAGGTCAGCGCACCGCCAACGAAGGCTTGCCGGGCCACCACCGGCCCGCGGGCCGTACTAGGAGTACCCCTGCTCTAGATACACATATGCTATCTAAGAGTCAGATAGTAGCATGATCCAGGTATATGGACACATACAGTTTCTGTGTCACCCACCCAGGCTGTTGTCCTTCCACCCATCATTGCTTCATCATTCACCCAGCCATGCATCTCATATTCTTGCCTTCCCAGCTAGTCTTCAATCTCAATAAGTAAGGAATATATAAGAGCTTACCTCTGGCCGCCACCACCACCGTCTCAACTCTCACAGCTGCCGCCGCCGCCTCCTCCCCTGAAGCATCGCCCGATTCGCCCTCCGCCTCGGTGTCGAGCACCACCACCTCCACACTGGCCCCGCCACCAGATGTTCCACCTACAAAGTACATTTAAGAATGTTAGAATAAAGCAGTCACTAGTATTTGGTCTAGGAATGAAGACATGTGAAAACAATGTAATTTGTGACTGTCGTTAAAGTTAAAAAAAAAATGTCCCTTTTTCCAGGGAAGGTTGTCTTGCTGCACTTTTTGGCACAACTGATGAAGGCTGTTTTTTTAACACGCACCATTTTTCTCCACACAGACAGAAGATGGACTTCTAACAACAAGATCAAGTTGAAACCAGGTGAGAGCTCGGCTCGACCACAAGAAATGTCTTCAATTAATCGTCAGCACTAACCACTTTTCCATTATCAGTTAAACGTTTAGTTTTATTATGACTTCATTTTAATAAATGTGTTTACTTTTAATAAAGCTTTTAAACTTAAATACAATCTGTGTTTTTTGGTCCAGACTAGAGTGACTGAGCGAAAGGTTTTGCAATTTTTGCAAGCATGAGTCCAGATAGAACACTTCAAAAGACATTATGGACAATCCCAGAGGACTGCACTAAGTTGATAGAGCTATTGCTGACTAGAATCATGGGAGTTTCGCCAACCGTGCAATCTTAGTTAGCTACACAGACAGACTAATAAGAATAATCTAGTAATACCACAGGGAGTCATAGTAGAGGCAGGATAAGAATTTAGATACAGTCTACAAGAAGAGCAAAGACAATTTTGAAAAAAGTCAAATGAGGAACGCTAGGAAAAATAGGTACTAGTCTAAAATGAAAACTTACTGGGGCCAGCAGAGGAGCCCTCGCCTGCCCGATCCTGGCCCTGTTGATGAACAGCATCCGCCGCCTGCTGCTCCTGTGTCCTCCTCTCGCCCCTGGGGGGAGCTGACGTACAACATGAAAGAAAGAACAGAAAACATGGATGATTGTTGCTTGTCAATGTCAACCAAATCAAACATTTCAAAAGAACAATAACAAAATATTTCTGCGAAATTATATTGATTATGGTTACTTTTCATTTATATGCGGACCTGTGACTTCGAAAGTCACGTAACTCACTAAACAAAGTACTGAAACGTTCACCTAGGACTGGCAGGCAGCAGTCCGCAGGCAAGACGCAAAGTGACAGACAAACTCCATTGTGATTTCAGTCAGATCAGTGACAACACTAACAGTTGCCTGCTACATTACCAGTCATTTAAATATTCAAACTATCAATCCACCGCCACTATTTTTCTTATTGTCAGGGTTACAAAGGAAGGGGCAGATTTAAGCCCTTGCGGCTCTTTTGCGCCGTTCTTGCGTGACTTTTGTGACGCAGCAGCTAAACAAAAAAGGGCGCCATGGTGCGGCGTATAATATTATAACAACGTGACGCATTTGGGAGATGCATCCCGTTATAAAGCCCTGCGCCATCAGGGGGCGTTCCGGCGCAAGGGAGGGCATTCCTGCGCTGGAACACATCCTAATAGTGGCTGAGGGAAATCTACAAAATATCAATCAGTCACCTTTAGGACAATGATGCGTCACACAAACCCTGCACCTGCTTGAAGCAGACGTACGGCTTGACCCAGCATTGGGGAGATAGGGTACCCCAGAGCATTGATGGAGCTGCGCCATCGTTGCGACGCAACTCCAGCAGTAAAGCTTCGGTGACGTTTTGGGCCCATGGGGCGCCGCCGCCGCATTGCAAATACGGCGCACCATGTTTGGTGGTGGTAGCGGGCCGCACAATTAATGGCGCATCCCTGCTACTTTGCAGGGATGCGACGGTAATTGCAATTCTGCCCCTTAGGGGCATACTTACTTACGCGTTCTGGCGCATCTCCAGAGATGCGCCAGATCAAATGCGTCACGCAAAACTACCCTTGCGACACGGCAGATGTGCCTCATTTACAATGCGGCGCGCCCTGGCGCAAGGGTAGGCACTTGCGTGACGCATCTCGTCACGTAAGAGCGGCGCATCGCTGGAGTCACGTCGCCAACGCAATGCAACTCCAGTAATGCTCAGGGCCACCCAATACTTTACATGCTGTGTCAGTCCTTTCGCCTGCTTCGAGCAGACATAAGGAATTGAATTGACGTAGCAGCGGCGCAGAAGTGCCTGCGTTAAATCTTGTAGATTTCACGCAGGCAATTTTGCGAGGCGCACAGCCGCTGGACCGCCCACCCTGCGTACTAGGAACGCACCCATTGTGGTGCAGGCCCATGGCTTTATAACGTGACGCATCTCCCTAGATGCGTCATGCTGTAAATGACTTGCAGGGATGCGGCACGTTTACGCCGCTGTTGCGTCACGCAAGGCAACGTAAACGTGGCGCAAGGGGCTTGTAAATGTAATCTGCCCCCTAGTGTCTAGCATTACGCAGTTCTGTTAAGTACACTCATACATAATAGTTACTCAGGCCAATGAGACCACGAAATAGAAAACAAATAAGCATAGTAGCAACCCCACTGAGAAGGAGAGCAGTGCACCTGAAATGCACAGAAGATTTTGAAATATAATTTAACTACAATGTAATCGTCATCAGCGGCATTATTGGCTTGCTCCATGTAAAAAACAAATATTTGCAATACAACAACACAGAGCAGGAGAAAACATCATAGTAGTGAGTGATTAAATGCCAATGGCTACTACTACTCACCAAGGCCGGGGATCTCCAAGCCGAGCTGGTCCAGCAGGTCGCGCTCGCGGTCCAGGAGGTCCGTCCAGCGATGGGTGACCTGGCTGTAGGTGCGCTGGACCCCGTAGAGGTGGGATATGGCCCAGCACACCTTCTCCCACCGCTTCCGGCGCTCCCGCATGTTATAGCCGCCGGCCGCGATCCTGCCGCCTCCCGCGATGGTCCTGGGCAGGCGGCGCTGGACAAAGTACACCAGCGCGCCCACTTCCTCCGGGCTGAATATCTCCCGGCGCGTCACCTGCTCCCCCCTCGATCTCACGCCTGCTGTCCTGCCACTGGGTCCAGCACTACTCCCCGCCGCCGCTGCGGCCCTCAAGTGCCTGGGCAGCTTCACGGCGCCTGGCTTGACCATGGTCTGGGCAGGTAAGGTAGGAAGAAGTAGAAAATTAAGAAAGAATAGGATAGGGAAGAAGAAAAGAAAAGAGTTTACAAAAGTAGTTTAAAAGTAAAGAAAAATAGCAGAAAAGACAAAAATATACAGCTAGGAAAAGAGAGGGATAGATAAGAAGCAAAATCGTAAAAAAAAAACTGAAAACAAGCAAAGGATGGGAAAGATATCAAGAGGATTAAACACCATGCCCAGACACAGGAAATGAATGAAAAACAAGATGGCCGGCGCCCGTTTCCGAGCGCGAAAGTCAGTTCGCGCGAGATTTTCCTCGCGATCTCGTGCGAACCTCTAGATTTCCCGCGCGATCTCGTGCGAACCTCTACTCGCAATGCGCTTACTGCGCGAGATTATACATAGCGGGCGGAAACGGAAATACGTCACGCAAACAAAATGGCCGCGCCCGTACTCGACCTTGGGGTAAATTCGCGTGTTGCGCTGCAAGCGGCTCGCGAATACTGCAAAAAAACTCGCGAAACAACAAGCCGCAAAAAAATAAAATGCTCATTCGCACGAATTGGCGGCTTCCGCGGTCGGTTTCGCACGACGCCGCGCCCCGCGAATAGCGCGAAAAAAACCGCAAAACGATTTCAGCAAAAGCAAAAGCAATGAGCAGGTGCAAAAGGTCAACCTCATGATTTGTAACGATTCTTTGTATTGCTTCCTGAGGGGGCCCTCCAGAATTCGGTTGCCTGCTTGCAACTATTGTGTGACCCTGCTCTGACCTTAACTGTATGCCACAAAGGTCCTGATTTACAGCTAAAGGAGCAGACAAGCAGGTGCCAGGCTGGAACTTTAAATTCTTTCAGTGACACATTAATTAGCCCCTAATTCATTATTGTCAGTTGGGGCAGGGCAGGTGTTGTAACTAATTTTGCAACAATGAAAGCACTTAGCAAGTGCAAAAGATCACTAATCAGGGCGCACTAAGGAAGCAGGTGCCAGCTAAAAAAATATTCTGTGACACATTAATCAGCCCCAAATTAATTCAGGTCACTTGAGGCAGGGAAGGTGTGCTTTGCTTTGCCGAAAATAATGTACACTGGACAACCAGAGGGTGTGGTGATGAAACAGAGGGTGGCATGGGTGGGCCAGAGGGTGGCATGAGTAGTCAGAGAGTGGCAGTGGTGACAGAGAGTGGCAGTGATGAAGAAGAGTGTCCCAAACAGGCTGGACATGTAGAAACAACAAGTTCGCAAAACTTGCGACCCGACAGGTAAGTTCGCAAATTGCGAAATTGTAAAAACCCTCGCGAACTGGCAGAAACACGGGCGAACACAAAAAAAAAAAAAAATCCGCAAATTCGCGGGAATTCGCGGATTTTGCGGATTGCGAATCCGCAAATCCGCAAAATTCGCGAACGCGAGATCCGCAAAATTCGCCCATGCTTAGTTCGGGGGGGGGGGGCATGTACTTGTGCAATCGTGCATGGGACATTATTGACACAGTTATTTTTTGTGGGGGCCTGCAGCGCTGGGGTAGGGTTTACTGGTGCAGGGTTGGCTAATGAATTATTATTATTGATAGGACCCTTTATTCTCCCCTGTTTGTTCAGCTCATTTGTAATTTTGTCTAATCTGCTGACTAATGGCTTAATCTGGTTTACGATAAAAAGTTCCAGATGATTTTGGAGATCTGTTATTACTTGGGCCATCCACCCTGGTGGAACTGGGTGGTGTGTTGCTTGCGCTTCAATTACCTTCTCCTCAGTGTCATAGGGCATAGGAGCGTTTGATTTCACTTTCCTAGAATAACACTTCTTAGGCCCTACTTTTCTAGTTCTGCTACTGAGGGTTTTTTTCCCGGCCACTGCTGATGCCACCACCGTATCAGGTTCCGGCTGGGCACAGGGAATGTCGTCAGCCGATATTTCCAAAGTAATAGGTGGGGGAACAGCCACTGTTTCCTTGTCAATAATCTGCAAAGGGGAGGATAGGACTGTTGCTGGCGTTAAAGATAAACGTCTCTCCGTACGCTCGATCTCCCCGGAGACTGCACCAATAACTTTCCTCAACATAAGGTCAATTGCTGTGGGTTGGGCTTTTTGAGACAGTGAAACATTAGGCTCTAGCACTGTGATACTGGGTGTAATAGGGACATGAGGTTTGCCCTTGGTGGAGCTCGTTTTAGCTTTGCTGGCCATATTGCAAACAGTAAATCAACTGATACACCTTGCTACCACCTTTATGTCCTTTGAGCTCCCCCGTAATTTTACTAAAATGTCCACACTTGATTAGAAGCTTAGAGCTTACCCCACCTACCCACCCTCAGCAAATAATTAGCGTGTCTAAGACCCACCGCCAAAGTCCAGAGTGTTCTGTCAGACGTGTGCTCGTTCTGCGTAGATGTAACTGGATGCAGACGATATCACTCGATGGAAGACCCAAGAGGGGTGGCCCAGCCCGGCCTCACCCGGCCCCGGACGGCCACAGGCGGCCCGCCCTTTGCCCGGGCTCAGCTCGCGCGCAGTCCCGCGACGGGGGGGCTGTGCTCCTTTTTGTGTGCCTCCTGGCGCGGGAAATGCTAGTGGCGGCGGCTTCCACCGCTGAGGCGTCTGGGACTTGCAGTCCAGATGCCCCCCTCCACAATGTGGCTGCTACTGGATGTGGGCTGCGGCGGCGGGAGGGAGACAGGCAGCAGCAGATGCGGCAATCCGGTGGATAAGTGGCCGGCAACTCGGCGCGACCCAGAATGTGCCCCTAAGATGTCCTCGTGCTACCCCGCTCCGCCGGGGCTATGCTCCTTTTTGTGCGCCTCCTGGCGCGGGAAATGCTGGTGGCGGCGGCTTCCGCCGCTGAGACGTCTCGGACTTGCAGTCCAGATAACCCCCTCCACACTGTGGCCGCTACTGGATGTGGGCTGCGGCGGCAGGAGGGAGACAGGCAGCAGCAGATACGGCAATCCGGTGGGTGAGTGGCCGGCAACTGTGCGTGACCCAGAATGTGCCTCCAAGATCCTACCACCCCTAGGCGGTTGCTGGGCAGTTTACCCATTTTGGAGCCATATATTCGACATCTTTTGAACACCTCTTTTAGGACCTGCTCCGTCCCTGCGGCCTGGAAGCAAGCGGTAGTCCTTCCGCTACAAAAGAAGCCTAATATTAGTTATGATAGGCTGGACAACCTTCGCCCTATTTCTCTTTTGCCATATATGGCAAAGGTTGCTGAGAAAATCGCAAACCTTCAACTAATGCGCTTCGTAGAGGAAGTCTCCTTGCTTCATGACTCACAGTTTGGATTCCGTCCGCGGCATTCGACAGAGTCAGCATTGCTGATGGCAGTTGAATCTTTACGGCAAGGAGTGGATGAGGGCCAGACTATGGCTCTGATCCTCTTGGATCTAAGCGCAGCATTCGACACTGTAGCTCATTCCATCTTGCTACAGTGTCTGAATGATGGAGGAGTATCAGGGGCTGCGCTTGGGTGGATCCAGTCTTTCCTGACAGGCAGATGCTTTCAGGTCCGCCAGGGAGAGTGTTACTCTAGGGAGATTGGGCTGGGACAGGGTGTGCCGCAAGGCTCGTCCCTGAGCCCGACCCTATTCAATCTGTATGTCTCCCCGCTGGCGGCCATAGTGGAAAGCTATGGCCTGCGTCTGGTGTCCTACGCCGACGACACACAGTTGGTCATCTCCCTTTCGCGCGCGCCCGGTTTGGTGGCGGACAATTTCAGAGCTTGCATGCAAGAACTGGCAGCCTGGATGTCCGCCAACTGCCTGAAACTTAATGGCAGTAAAACCGAGGTGCTCGTGGTGGGGGGATGTCCGTCTGTGTGGACGTCGGCGTGGTGGCCATCCTGCCTCGGAGAGACACCGGTTCCCTGCCAGGAAGCCAGGAATCTTGGGATGTGGCTAGATACCAACCTTGCCTTTGAATCCCAGATTGGTCGTGTGGTGGGGACATGCTTTGGAGTCCTAAGAATCCTGAGAAAGGTCTTGGATTTCCTGCCCACTTCCGCTCGTCGGACGTTGGTGCATGCCTTAGTCACCTCACGCCTAGATTATGGCAATTTGCTGTATCTGGGGGCCACGGGAAAGGCTCTCAATCGCCTACAGGTACTGCAAAATGCTGCCGCTCGCCTCATCTTGAGGCTCCCAAGAAGATCTTCCTCTAGGGCAGCACTTCAGGCTCTGCACTGGCTCCCTGTGAGGAGTAGGGTGGAATTTAAAGCCCTTGCCACGTGTCATCGGATTCTGGGTGGCAAGGCCCCTGCCCCGCTTCAGAGTCTGGTGACCAGGTATGAGCCCACTAGGACTCTGCGCTCCTCCTGTACAGGCCTCCTGAAAATTCCTAGAATTAGGAAAGCGCGTATGGGGGGAAGGTCTTTCAGATTCCTGGCACCGAAGCACTGGAATGACCTTCCGTCTGAGATACGCCTGGAGTCATCAGAATCCGTGTTTAGAAGGAAACTTAAGACCTACCTATTCAGACGGTAGCCGGCTGCGCTTGCTGTTAACTGCTTACTCCACTATTATAGCGCGGGGACACGCCTGTAGGCGTACACCAGGCGCTTTATAAATGCCCCTAATAATAATAATAATAAATAATAATAAGATGTCCTCGTGCTCCTGAAAAGGGCAAAGGTTCTAACTTTTCAATATGCAACAGTGAAAATGTGGCATCCTTCATTTACATAAACTGCTGTTTAAGAGTCAAATTGAAAGGCAGAAATAATAAACTCATGTTCATGTAATGCCATGGAACTTGGCCATTTTTTAACGTTTGCAAAGTCCATGCAAACTGCATAACAGAACGCAATTGATCTTGCCCATGATACAGTAAGGCAACATCGTCTTGCACAATATCAACCACAGATGATACCATATTACCTAGAGTGTAAATTTGGGCAGAAAGGGTGTTAATGCTATTATCTACAACGGCAAGCACTTTTTCTAAATTGGCCTGATCAATAGCTCTAAGCCTAGAAGCAGCTTCAATTTGCGACAGTTTCCAAACCTCATTGTAAGCAGCATATATCCACCTTTTCGATCTGCCTGTTGCAGGACCTTTAACAAAATCATTTAAGTCGACAGTGTCATGGAGTTTGGATAAATGTAGCTTAACAGACGCCAAGGATGAATGTCTGAGCCAACTCTGGCACAATTTGCCTACAGAATAGTTGGTGAATGAATGTTGAGTATGAAAGCGGGGATCAACTCTAACCTCTGTATAGCCAGGGGTCATACCCAGAAAACGGTGCTGGCAGGAATCCACACTTTTTTGCTATAGCAACCAGCCTTCGGGATTAATGCTAGAGGCATTAAAAGAGGAAGTTCTTAACAGGGCCTTTAAGTCACGAAGGGAAGTAATGGTATAATTATTCCAAATGGGAAATTCACCCAAATCAGGAAATGAAGGAGCATTTAATTTTTTTGAAGTAGCCAATCCAAAGCAGGGGGTTTGTGAAATAGTGTCATTCAGAAACAACATATGGTTTGGGATGAGACATGCACGATGCAAAGCCTCGGTGCCTTGCACTTGCCAACTTTTAGAACCCCAAACAGATGTAAGATCAATAGTATCTCTGCACATTTCATAGCCCCCAACAGCCAACTGGTCAATAAAGGACTTCGAATACAGTAATTTAGTGTACCATCTACCTATCTTCTTCTAATAAACTTAACCTGGAATTAAGCTTCAATAAATCAAACCTATGTGATATACCTGGCTCCATGGACTTTTAAACTACCACAGACCCTTTTCTGAATTGTTTGTGGGTACAGGGTTCAAGGTGCACGTGGGCCATAAATCATTGACTGACTGAAGTTTTATCACCCTGGAAGCAGCAGGAAAGGCTGCACCCAGGATTGGCAAGCGGCAGTATCATCTAAAATAGTTCTGTTATCACATGAAGTACATTCCTGACAGCAGGTTGTTTATCCAGACATCCTTTACAATCTCCTGATCATGATGTAATATTTGGGGCGGTTGCTCGGGTGGTTTCTGAATCAGAGTGGGCCAAGCTATTGAGAAGAACAAAAATCTCAAAAGAGCTCATTCGGTCATTATGGCCTTATTCCAGGGAAAAGGCTGACGAGACAGATAGCCAATGAATGACATCTTGCAGATGGATTTGTAAAAATATTAGATTTGTTGAAAGTTCCTCGTAATGATCATGAGGGCCACATAGGCTTGAAGTCAGCAGTCACATAATGTGAATTTGAGCCTCACAGCGAACCAGTGATCCACTGGGAAAAGTTCTTTGCAGCCTGTTATGGTTTGTTGTTACATCTGAGAAGTGGGAGTTGAGAGGATTATTCCAATGGTCTTCAGATATTTGTTTCCAGTTTCTATGCGCAGGGCTGGGTGTGTTGGCATCGCTTGGGTCATTGAGGTGGAAGCTGAGGTCCCCTAGGAGGATGTAGTGCTCGGAGTCGATGGCGAACAGGGTAATGAGGTCCCGGATGGTGTTGAAGAAGCTGGGGCGTGGTCCTGGTGGTCAGTAGGCTAGGGTACCTCTGATGTTGTTGTTTCCGTCTGTGTGGAGTTGGAAGTTGAGATGTCACATTATCTGGGACGAGTTGCCTGAGGCAGTCGTGCAGCGGATGGTGTTCTTGTAGATAACGGAGATTCATCTCTGTGTTTGTTGATTCGGTCCCGGTGTGTTCTCTTGTAGCCTTTTGGAGTGGTGATGGCGATGTCAGGTGCAGAGGCACAGGTTCAGCCAGGTCTCAGTGAGGAAGTGGACAAAATCAGGGCCACTGGAATTATGCGATTGTGCAGCCACAGTGATTTTCGCATAGTTATAGATGTCTTGCATTTGCCACATAATCCATCATCTACTGCAGAATCTGCAGATCTTAACCCCAAAAATGATATCGTTCCTAGTTGAAACAGTTTAAAAGTTACTAAACATGCAGCGACATTTGTTGTCACGATGTGGAAGGCCCTTTGGAAAGCTGGTCTGGTCACCTTGATGTTACCTATTGCTCTTTTTGGGTGCTCAATTAGTACTAATGAGGTGGAACCAATACCCAGACAGTGTTACTAAATTTAAAAATCACAAAATAATGAAGTAATACTGTTACAAAAATTGCCCCTTTATGCTGCATTACTTGCCTTTTCTTGCCACATTATTTATTCAACTCTGCTGCATACTTTGGTCCTCTTCTGCCGCATAATTCCAGTGGCCCTGGCCGAAGAATGTAGATTCTAGTTGTCGCTGACCTCATGTAGCTGTTGGGGTCTGGTAAGAGTGACGACACGTGGTACCCAGTCCAAGACCCATAGGAGAAATCAGGGCCTGTGTACAGTGTCTCTCTACTTTTTGCCCCCATTTTGACTGCTAGATGCTAATTTTCTGACTCAGACTGTGCAGTGGGCTCTGCTAACCAGACTCCGAGTCTGTGCTCTGATTAAATGTGCATGGTAATTACGTACAATTACAATTGGTACTGACAACCTCTCTGTTAGTCCCTAGAATATGGTAGGGCATGTAGGTCTAGAGGCTCAGTAGATTATATCCACTTAAGAAGTGCAGTACTCTGGTGCCTGCTGTCATTTTAAAAGCCAGGCCTGCCTTGCAGGTTCCCTTTAAATTGAAATTATATGCAAATTCGAATTTGTAATGAAAGGTACGTCAAAAGTCTCAAAATGCCTTATTTTTACATACAAGTCTCCCATGGTCTTCCCTAGTTGCCCCAGAGGTAGGATGCCTTGGAACTAGATGCTGGTACATCATAAACAATGTTTTATAAGCCCTGTTGAGGGAAAAACTGCCAAATTCATTTTCCAGATTGTAGATAACTATCTCCATGGGCTAACATTGGAATATTTAATTAAGTAAAAGTGTTCCAAAGAAGGAGCTCAAAATGCAATTCAAGGACTTAAAATGATAGTTATGATAAATCTAACAACTTACCACTATTAGATTTATAATAACTATTACAAAAAATAAATTATTTTTCTGTGAGCCAAAATGTAGCCTACCAGCTGCCCTCTCCTTTTTTTTTTAAGTTTGTATAATGTGAACTAGACCCGAAGGTAACAGTGTTTTACATGATTCCCAGTTGCGTTACAGAGAGAAGCATTCATTTTTTTGTTAGGTACGGGGAGATTAGGTAATTTGCCCAGAATCACTGGATGTTGAGCCTCCCTGCCATGACTCAAACACGTTTCACGCTTTGAGGTCTAGCCGTTAGGCCACATCCTCTCTTCTGATTGGCCAGCATCTGCCAGGCTAAGCCAAGCTTTCCTAATGAGGTGTGAAGTTGCCTGCTAGAGAGACAAAGGATTTCCTATGGGAGGAGAATTGAAACATCAGAGGCAGGATGGGGGTGGAGAAGCCAAACTGGTCCCCAAAGGAATAACACTTTAGGACAGCTCAGGCTCACCCCCCACATCCTGCACCACCAGCCACACAGGAGCCTGTATAATTAAACTAGTGAAGGGGCTGGAAGGGGAGTGTTAGAGAATTTTTGCCACACCAGTGGGTTCGCTTAGCCTCATCTAACTCTTCAGGAAAGACTTTTTCTATCTTGGATATTGAAAGACTAGTGCGTTCTGGGACAAAATATGCCACACTTTGGAAGACGTGGTCATACATGACGATGGCACCCTACATCCCACTGCTAAGGGGTGTCCTCTGCTGAAAGAAGAGACAAAACAGGGCCACCGGGTCACTAATGACCACCTCTCCACCTTTCCAATAATGAAGTCGATCGGACAGTAGAGAATACAAACCAGTTAGCTTATTGTAAAATACACTGCAGTGGAGCCCAGTCTGACCAGTCTCCTTAGATGACTGCCAAGGGGACTGACTTCAGAA
>NW_028244665.1:0-44000 GCF_964263255.1 Lissotriton vulgaris
CCGAAGATCTGGCCGGGGTGTTGGTAATGATCCGAGCAGCGGTGTTCTGGATCCTCTGCAATTTAGTCAATGTTGCTTCCGGTGCACCCAAATAGATCGCATTACTATAGTCCAGTCTAGATATAATAAGACCCTGGACTAAAAGTTTTTGCGATTTCGGAGGAAGAAGGGGCAGGACTTTCCTCAAGGATTTAAGCAGACCGAAACAGGTCCCTACGACCTTTTTTGCTTGTGGGGCGAAGGAGAGCTCCGAGTCGATCCAGACACCCAAGCTTTTTACCTCTGTCTTTGGGTCTGGGGGGGGACCTAGACATGTTGGCCACATGTCCAACGGAAATGAGGTTCCTTTTGGGCCGAGTACAAGGACCTCGGTTTTTGCCCCGTTTAATTTTAGCGCTGATGTATTCATCCAGTGATGGACCTGCGTGAGGCAGTTAAGGAGATCGGCTTTCTGTTGTTGAGGGTGGGACAACGACACCACTAATTGGGTGTCATCAGCGTAGTTGATGACACTCACTCCGAAAGGGGTAATGACTTCCTCCAATGTGGACATATATATGTTAAATAATGTAGGGCTCAGGGAGGAGCCCTGAGGCACACCACATTGGAGGGGCATTTCGGAGGAGCGGGCGTCTTTCTCCCAGATCTGATAGGATCGTTGTGTCAAGAAGGATGAGAGCCAGGATATGGCTGTGCCTTCTAGACCAACTTTTGCCAGCCTTTCGATGAGGAGCTGGTGGTCCACGGTGTCGAACGCTGCACTAAGGTCGAGGAGGATCACTGCCACTGATCCTCCACCATCTAGCAGCGTTCTGGCTTCCTCTACCGCCGCCAGGAGGGCGATGTCCGTGCCCTGTCCTGGTCGAAAGCCCGTCTGGGAGTTTTTTAGCTTGTTGTTGGCTTCTAAATACTCTGAGAGTTTCTTATTGATGAGTTTTTCCGCAATTTTGCTTACTCCTGGGAGTAAGGAAATGGGCCGATAATTTGCCAGGTTATCAGGGTCCAGAGTGGGTTTCTTTAATAAGGCCTTTACCACTGCCTTCTTCCAACTCTGGGGCACAACTCCCTGTTGAAGTGACGTATTAATCAACTGGGTGAGGGCGGGGATGATGGAAGGGGCTACCTCTTTAAGCATCCGAAGAGGAGCAGGGTCTCTAGGGGAGCCACTTTTCATAGAGTTAAGCGTTGTTTGCACTTCATCTGAGGTGACCTGGCCCCATGTGGATAGGCCGGTGAGAGAAGTCGAATGAGGAGAAACGGTTTCTTCCCTCGGGTGCAAGGGGGGAATTGAATCCAGGATTAATTGTATTTTGTCCTGAAAAAAGTTAGCCAGTTGTTGGCATCTCTCTTGATCGGCTATAGGGTCAGAGGGGGGTCCATGATCTTGTACTGGTGGTTTTGAAAGTTCTTTCAGGATAGCGAATGATTCCTTCCCGGAGCCACCTGCTCTCTCTATTCTCTCCTGGAAGAACACGCTTTTGGTAATCCGGATAGCGGTTTTATAATTGAGAAGAGAAATGGAGTAGATTTTTTTATTCGCTCCTGTTTTCTCACGTCTCCATGAACGTTCGGTCTTTTTACATTCTTGCCGTAAGATTTTAAGTTCCGGAGTGTACCACGGAGCAGGGGATATCTTTTTTGGTTGCTTGAAAGTGGTGATTTTTGGAAGCAGAGTGTCCAGAGACGACGTAATCCAGTCACTGAATTGTTTATCTGAATTGTTTATCTGCCATTTTGGGAACGTTCGACATGTCCGGAGTCATTGTTTTTCATCCGAAAATTGATTTTTTGGACTGTACCAAAAATGATTCAAAATGTCAATTGGATCGTGCCTCATGTTGAATAACCACTTTTTAAACCCTCACAGTGACCAAAATGGCCATTTTTACAGAGTTTTGCTTACTCAAAAGCTTCAATTTTGACCCGTTTCAGTCACAGAAATGACTTTAAACACACTTATTTTAGTTGAAAAAGTCATAATTCACATCCAACAGTCATTTAGAGTCAAAAGATTAAATGTTAAAATTTCATCATTATAGACCATTTTGGGAACGTTCGACATGTCCGGAGTCATCGTTTTTCATCCGAAAATCGATTTTTTGGACTGTACCAAAAATGATTCAAAATGTCAATTGGATCATGCCTCATGTTGAATAACCACTTTTTAAACCCTCACAGTGACCAAAATTGCCATTTTTACAGAGTTTTGCTTACTCAAAAGCTTCAATTTTGACCCGTTTCAGGCACAGAAATGACTTTAAACACACTTGTTTTAGTTGAAAAAGTCATAATTCACATCCAACAGTCATTTAGAGTCAAAAGATTAAATGTTAAAATTTCATTATTATAGACCATTTTGGGAACGTTCGACATGTCCGGAGTCATCGTTTTTCATCCGAAAATCGATTTTTTTGGACTGTACCAAAAATGATTCATAATGTCAATTGGATCATGCCTCATGTTGAATAACCACTTTTTAAACCCTCACAGTGACCAAAATTGCCATTTTTACAGAGTTTTGCTTACTCAAAAGCTTCAATTTTGACCCGTTTCAGGCACAGAAATGACTTTAACACACTTATTTTAGTTGAAAAAGTCATAATTCACATCCAACAGTCATTTAGAGTCAAAAGAATAAATGTTAAAATTTCATCATTATAGACCATTTTGGGAACGTTCGACATGTCCGGAGTCATCGTTTTTCATCCGAAAATTGATTTTTTGGACTGTACCAAAAATGATTCAAAATGTCAATTGGATCGTGCCTCATGTTGAATAACCACTTTTTAAACCCTCACAGTGACCAAAATTGCCATTTTTACAGAGTTTTGCTTACTCAAAAGCTTCCATTTTGACCCGTTTCAGGCACAGAAAGGACTTTAAACACACTTATTTTAGTTGAAAAAGTCATAATTCACATCCAACAGTCATTTAGAGTCAAAAGATTAAATGTTAAAATTTCATCATTATAGACCATTTTGGGAACGTTCGACATGTCCGGAGTCATCGTTTTTCATCCGAAAATTGATTTTTTGGACTGTACCAAAAATGATTCAAAATGTCAATTGGATCGTGCCTCATGTTGAATAACCACTTTTTAAACCCTCACAGTGACCAAAATGGCCATTTTTACAGAGTTTTGCTTACTCAAAAGCTTCAATTTTGACCCGTTTCAGGCACAGAAATGACTTTAACCTCTTCGCCGCTAATGACAAGGGTAACTCGTCATGGACTTTCCATTGATTTCAATGGAAATTCAATGAAAAGAAAGAAAATAGCCTTAGCAGTAAAGGGGTTAAACACACTTATTTTGGTTGAAAAAGTCATACTTCACATCCAACAGTCATTTAGAGTCAAAAGATTAAATGTTAAAATTTCATCATTATAGACCATTTTGGGAACGTTCGACATGTCCGGAGTCATCGTTTTTCATCCGAAAATCGATTTTTTGGACTGTACCAAAAATTATTCAAAATGTCAATTGGATCATGCCTCATGTTGAATAACCACTTTTTAAACCCTCACAGTGACCAAAATTGCCATTTTTACAGAGTTTTGCTTACTCAAAAGCTTCAATTTTGACCCGTTTCAGGCACAGAAATGACTTTAAACACACTTATTTTAGTTGAAAAAGTCATAATTCACATCCAACAGTCATTTAGAGTCAAAAGATTAAATGTTAAAATTTCATCATTAAAGACCATTTTGGGAACGTTCGACATGTCCGGAGTCATCGTTTTTCATCCGAAAATCGATTTTTTGGACTGTACCAAAAATGATTCAAAATGTCAATTGGATCGTGCCTCATGTTGAATAACCACTTTTTAAACCCTCACAGTGACCAAAATGGCCATTTTTACAAAGTTTTGCTTACTCAAAAGCTTCAATTTTGACCCGTTTCAGTCACAGAAATGACTTTAAACACACTTATTTTAGTTGAAAATGTCATAATTCACATCCAACAGTCATTTAGAGTCAAAAGATTAAATGTTAAAATTTCATCATTATAGACCATTTTGGGAACGTTCGACATGTCCGGAGTCATCGTTTTTCATCCGAAAATCGATTTTTTGGACTGTACCAAAAATGATTTAAAATGTCAATTGGATCATGCCTCATGTTGAATAACCACTTTTTAAACCCTCACAGTGACCAAAATTGCCATTTTTACAGAGTTTTGCTTACTCAAAAGCTTCAATTTTGACCCGTTTCAGGCACAGAAATGACTTTAAACACACTTATTTTAGTTGAAAAAGTCATAATTCACATCCAACAGTCATTTAGAGTCAAAAGATTAAATGTTAAAATTTCATCATTATAGACCATTTTGGGAACGTTCGACATGTCCGAAGTCATCGTTTTTCATCCGAAAATCGCTTTTTTGGACTGTACCAAAAATGATTCAAAATGTCAATTGGATCATGCCTCATGTTGAATAACCACTTTTTAAACCCTCACAGTGACCAAAATTGCCATTTTTACAGAGTTTTGATTACTCAAAAGCTTCAATTTTGACCCGTTTCAGTCACAAAAATTACTTTAAACACACTTATTTTAGTTGAAAAAGTCATAATTCACATCCAACAGTCATTTAGAGTCAAAAGATTAAATGTTAAAATTCATCATTAAAGACCATTTTGGGAACGTTCGACATGTCCGGAGTCATCGTTTTTCATCCGAAAATCGATTTTTCGGACTGTACCAAAAATGATTCAAAATGTCAATTGGATCGTGCCTCATGTTGAATAACCACTTTTTAAACCCTCACAGTGACCAAAATGGCCATTTTTACAAAGTTTTGCTTACTCAAAAGCTTCAATTTTGACCCGTTTCAGTCACAGAAATGACTTTAAACACACTTATTTTAGTTGAAAATGTCATAATTCACATCCAACAGTCATTTAGAGTCAAAAGATTAAATGTTAAAATTTCATCATTATAGACCATTTTGGGAACGTTCGACATATCCGGAGTCATCGTTTTTCATCCAAAAATCGATTTTTTGGACTGTACCAAAAATGATTCAAAATGTCAATTGGATCATGCCTCATGTTGAATAACCACTTTTTAAACCCTCACAGTGACCAAAATTGCCATTTTTACAGAGTTTTGCTTACTCAAAAGCTTCAATTTTGACCCGTTTCAGGCACAGAAATGACTTTAAACACACTTATTTTAGTTGAAAAAGTCATAATTCACATCCAACAGTCATTTAGAGTCAAAAGATTAAATGTTAAAATTTCATCATTATAGACCATTTTGGGAACGTTCGACATGTCCGGAGTCATCGTTTTTCATCCGAAAATCGATTTTTTGGACTGTACCAAAAATGATTCAAAATGTCAATTGGATCATGCCTCATGTTGAAAAACAACTTTTTAAACCCTCACAGTGACCAAAATTGCCATTTTTACAGAGTTTTGCTTACTCAAAAGCTTCAATTTTGACCCGTTTCAGGCACAGAAATGACTTTAACCACACTTGTTTTAGTTGAAAAAGTCATAATTCACATCCAACAGTCATTTAGAGTCAAAAGATTAAATGTTAAAATTTCATCATTATAGACCATTTTGGGAACGTTCGACATGTCCGGAGTCATCGTTTTTCATCTGAAAATCGATTTTTTGGACTGTACCAAAAATGATTCAGAATGTCAATTGGATCGTGCCTCATGTTGAATAACCACTTTTTAAACCCTCACAGTGACCAAAATTGCCATTTTTACAGAGTTTTGCTTACTCAAAAGCTTCAATTTTGACCAGTTTCAGGCACAGAAATGACTTTAAACACACTTATTTTAGTTGAAAAAGTCATACTTCACATCCAACAGTCATTTAGAGTCAAAAGATTAAATGTTAAAATTTCATCATTATAGACCATTTTGGGAACGTTCGACATGTCCGGAGTCATCATTTTTCATCCGAAAATCCATTTTTTGGACTGTACCAAAAATGATTCAAAATGTCAATTGGATCGTGCCTCATGTTGAAAACCACTTTTGAAACCCTCACAGTGACCAAAATGGCCATTTTTACAAAGTTTTGCTTACTCAAAAGCTTCAATTTTGACCCGTTTCAGTCACAGAAATGACTTTAAACACACTTATTTTAGTTGAAAAAGTCATAATTCACATCCAACAGTCATTTAGAGTCAAAAGATTAAATGTTAAAATTTCATCATTATAGACCATTTTGGGAACGTTCGACATGTCCGGAGTCATCGTTTTTCATCCGAAAATCGATTTTTTGGACTGTACCAAAAATGATTCAAAATGTCAATTGGATCATGCCTCATGTTGAATAACCACTTTTTAAACCCTCACAGTGACCAAAATGGCCATTTTTACAGAGTTTTGCTTACTCAAAAGCTTCAATTTTGACCCGTTTCAGGCACAGAAATGACTTTAAACACACTTATTTTAGTTGAAAAAGTCATAATTCACATCCAACAGTCATTTAGAGTCAAAAGATTAAATGTTAAAATTTCATCATTATAGACCATTTTGGGAACGTTCGACATGTCCGGAGTCATCGTTTTTCATCCGAAAATCGATTTTTTGGACTGTACCAAAAATGATTCAAAATGTCAATTGGATCATGCCTCATGTTGAATAACCACTTTTTAAACCCTCACAGTGACCAAAATTGCCATTTTTACAGAGTTTTGATTACTCAAAAGCTTCAATTTTGACCCGTTTCAGTCACAAAAATTACTTTAAACACACTTATTTTAGTTGAAAAAGTCATAATTCACATCCAACAGTCATTTAGAGTCAAAAGATTAAATGTTAAAATTTCATCATTATAGACCATTTTGGGAACGTTCGACATGTCCGGAGTCATCGTTTTTCATCCGAAAATTGATTTTTTGGAATGTACCAAAAATGATTCAAAATGTCAATTGGATCGTGCCTCATGTTGAATAACCACTTTTTAAACCCTCACAGTGACCAAAATGGCCATTTTTACAGAGTTTTGCTTACTCAAAAGCTTCAATTTTGACCCGTTTCAGGCACAGAAATGACTTTAAACACACTTATTTTAGTTGAAAAAGTCATAATTCACATCCAACAGTCATTTAGAGTCAAAAGATTAAATGTTAAAATTTCATCATTATAGACCATTTTGGGAACGTTCGACATGTCCGGAGTCATCGTTTTTCATCCGAAAATCGATTTTTGGACTGTACCAAAAATGATTCAAAATGTCAATTGGATCATGCCTCATGTTGAATAACCACTTTTTAAACCCTCACAGTGACCAAAATGGCCATTTTTACAGAGTTTTGCTTACTCAAAAGCTTCAATTTTGACCAGTTTCAGGCACAGAAATGACTTTAAACACACTTATTTTAGTTGAAAAAGTCATACTTCACATCCAACAGTCATTTAGAGTCAAAAGATTAAATGTTAAAATTTCATCATTATAGACCATTTTGGGAACGTTCGACATGTCCGGAGTCATCATTTTTCATCCGAAAATCCATTTTTTGGACTGTACCAAAAATGATTCAAAATGTCAATTGGATCGTGCCTCATGTTGAAAACCACTTTTGAAACCCTCACAGTGACCAAAATGGCCATTTTTACAAAGTTTTGCTTACTCAAAAGCTTCAATTTTGACCCGTTTCAGTCACAGAAATGACTTTAAACACACTTATTTTAGTTGAAAAAGTCATAATTCACATCCAACAGTCATTTAGAGTCAAAAGATTAAATGTTAAAATTTCATCATTATAGACCATTTTGGGAACGTTCGACATGTCCGGAGTCATCGTTTTTCATCCGAAAATCGATTTTTTGGACTGTACCAAAAATGATTCAAAATGTCAATTGGATCATGCCTCATGTTGAATAACCACTTTTTAAACCCTCACAGTGACCAAAATGGCCATTTTTACAGAGTTTTGCTTACTCAAAAGCTTCAATTTTGACCCGTTTCAGGCACAGAAATGACTTTAAACACACTTATTTTAGTTGAAAAAGTCATAATTCACATCCAACAGTCATTTAGAGTCAAAAGATTAAATGTTAAAATTTCATCATTATAGACCATTTTGGGAACGTTCGACATGTCCGGAGTCATCGTTTTTCATCCGAAAATCGATTTTTTGGACTGTACCAAAAATGATTCAAAATGTCAATTGGATCATGCCTCATGTTGAATAACCACTTTTTAAACCCTCACAGTGACCAAAATTGCCATTTTTACAGAGTTTTGATTACTCAAAAGCTTCAATTTTGACCCGTTTCAGTCACAAAAATTACTTTAAACACACTTATTTTAGTTGAAAAAGTCATAATTCACATCCAACAGTCATTTAGAGTCAAAAGATTAAATGTTAAAATTTCATCATTATAGACCATTTTGGGAACGTTCGACATGTCCGGAGTCATCGTTTTTCATCCGAAAATTGATTTTTTGGAATGTACCAAAAATGATTCAAAATGTCAATTGGATCGTGCCTCATGTTGAATAACCACTTTTTAAACCCTCACAGTGACCAAAATGGCCATTTTTACAGAGTTTTGCTTACTCAAAAGCTTCAATTTTGACCCGTTTCAGGCACAGAAATGACTTTAAACACACTTATTTTAGTTGAAAAAGTCATAATTCACATCCAACAGTCATTTAGAGTCAAAAGATTAAATGTTAAAATGTCATCATTATAGACCATTTTGGGAACGTTCGACATGTCCGGAGTCATCGTTTTTCATCCGAAAATCGATTTTTGGACTGTACCAAAAATGATTCAAAATGTCAATTGGATCATGCCTCATGTTGAATAACCACTTTTTAAACCCTCACAGTGACCAAAATTGCCATTTTTACAGAGTTTTGATTACTCAAAAAGTTCAATTTTGACCCGTTTCAGTCACAAAAATTACTTTAAACACACTTATTTTAGTTGAAAAAGTCATAATTCACATCCAACAGTCATTTAGAGTCAAAAGATTAAATGTTAAAATTTCATCATTATAGACCATTTTGGGAACGTTCGACATGTCCGAAGTCATCGTTTTTCATCCGAAAATCGCTTTTTTGGACTGTACCAAAAATGATTCAAAATGTCAATTGGATCATGCCTCATGTTGAATAACCACTTTTTAAACCCTCACAGTGACCAAAATTGCCATTTTTACAGAGTTTTGATTACTCAAAAGCTTCAATTTTGACCCGTTTCAGTCACAAAAATTACTTTAAACACACTTATTTTAGTTGAAAAAGTCATAATTCACATCCAACAGTCATTTAGAGTCAAAAGATTAAATGTTAAAATTTCATCATTATAGACCATTTTGGGAACGTTCGACATGTCCGGAGTCATCGTTTTTCATCCGAAAATTGATTTTTTGGACTGTACCAAAAATGATTCAAAATGTCAATTGGATCATGCCTCATGTTGAATAACCACTTTTTAAACCCTCACAGTGACCAAAATTGCCATTTTTACAGAGTTTTGCTTACTCAAAAGCTTCAATTTTGACCCGTTTCAGGCACAGAAATGACTTTAAACACACTTATTTTAGTTGAAAAAGTCATAATTCACATCCAACAGTCATTTAGAGTCAAAAGATTAAATGTTAAAATTTCATCATTATAGACCATTTTGGGAACGTTCGACATGTCCGGAGTCATTGTTTTTCATCCGAAAATTGATTTTTTGGACTGTACCAAAAATGATTCAAAATGTCAATTGGATCGTGCCTCATGTTGAATAACCACTTTTTAAACCCTCACAGTGACCAAAATGGCCATTTTTACAGAGTTTTGCTTACTCAAAAGCTTCAATTTTGACCCGTTTCAGTCACAGAAATGACTTTAAACACACTTATTTTAGTTGAAAAAGTCATAATTCACATCCAACAGTCATTTAGAGTCAAAAGATTAAATGTTAAAATTTCATCATTATAGACCATTTTGGGAACGTTCGACATGTCCGGAGTCATCGTTTTTCATCCGAAAATCGATTTTTTGGACTGTACCAAAAATGATTCAAAATGTCAATTGGATCATGCCTCATGTTGAAAAACAACTTTTTAAACCCTCACAGTGACCAAAATTGCCATTTTTACAGAGTTTTGCTTACTCAAAAGCTTCAATTTTGACCCGTTTCAGGCACAGAAATGACTTTAACCACACTTGTTTTAGTTGAAAAAGTCATAATTCACATCCAACAGTCATTTAGAGTCAAAAGATTAAATGTTAAAATTTCATCATTATAGACCATTTTGGGAACGTTCGACATGTCCGGAGTCATCGTTTTTCATCTGAAAATCGATTTTTTGGACTGTACCAAAAATGATTCAGAATGTCAATTGGATCGTGCCTCATGTTGAATAACCACTTTTTAAACCCTCACAGTGACCAAAATTGCCATTTTTACAGAGTTTTGCTTACTCAAAAGCTTCAATTTTGACCAGTTTCAGGCACAGAAATGACTTTAAACACACTTATTTTAGTTGAAAAAGTCATACTTCACATCCAACAGTCATTTAGAGTCAAAAGATTAAATGTTAAAATTTCATCATTATAGACCATTTTGGGAACGTTCGACATGTCCGGAGTCATCATTTTTCATCCGAAAATCCATTTTTTGGACTGTACCAAAAATGATTCAAAATGTCAATTGGATCGTGCCTCATGTTGAAAACCACTTTTGAAACCCTCACAGTGACCAAAATGGCCATTTTTACAAAGTTTTGCTTACTCAAAAGCTTCAATTTTGACCCGTTTCAGTCACAGAAATGACTTTAAACACACTTATTTTAGTTGAAAAAGTCATAATTCACATCCAACAGTCATTTAGAGTCAAAAGATTAAATGTTAAAATTTCATCATTATAGACCATTTTGGGAACGTTCGACATGTCCGGAGTCATCGTTTTTCATCCGAAAATCGATTTTTTGGACTGTACCAAAAATGATTCAAAATGTCAATTGGATCATGCCTCATGTTGAATAACCACTTTTTAAACCCTCACAGTGACCAAAATGGCCATTTTTACAGAGTTTTGCTTACTCAAAAGCTTCAATTTTGACCCGTTTCAGGCACAGAAATGACTTTAAACACACTTATTTTAGTTGAAAAAGTCATAATTCACATCCAACAGTCATTTAGAGTCAAAAGATTAAATGTTAAAATTTCATCATTATAGACCATTTTGGGAACGTTCGACATGTCCGGAGTCATCGTTTTTCATCCGAAAATCGATTTTTTGGACTGTACCAAAAATGATTCAAAATGTCAATTGGATCATGCCTCATGTTGAATAACCACTTTTTAAACCCTCACAGTGACCAAAATTGCCATTTTTACAGAGTTTTGATTACTCAAAAGCTTCAATTTTGACCCGTTTCAGTCACAAAAATTACTTTAAACACACTTATTTTAGTTGAAAAAGTCATAATTCACATCCAACAGTCATTTAGAGTCAAAAGATTAAATGTTAAAATTTCATCATTATAGACCATTTTGGGAACGTTCGACATGTCCGGAGTCATCGTTTTTCATCCGAAAATTGATTTTTTGGAATGTACCAAAAATGATTCAAAATGTCAATTGGATCGTGCCTCATGTTGAATAACCACTTTTTAAACCCTCACAGTGACCAAAATGGCCATTTTTACAGAGTTTTGCTTACTCAAAAGCTTCAATTTTGACCCGTTTCAGGCACAGAAATGACTTTAAACACACTTATTTTAGTTGAAAAAGTCATAATTCACATCCAACAGTCATTTAGAGTCAAAAGATTAAATGTTAAAATTTCATCATTATAGACCATTTTGGGAACGTTCGACATGTCCAGAGTCATCGTTTTTCATCCGAAAATCGATTTTTGGACTGTACCAAAAATGATTCAAAATGTCAATTGGATCATGCCTCATGTTGAATAACCACTTTTTAAACCCTCACAGTGACCAAAATTGCCATTTTTACAGAGTTTTGATTACTCAAAAGCTTCAATTTTGACCCGTTTCAGTCACAAAAATTACTTTAAACACACTTATTTTAGTTGAAAAAGTCATAATTCACATCCAACAGTCATTTAGAGTCAAAAGATTAAATGTTAAAATTTCATCATTATAGACCATTTTGGGAACGTTCGACATGTCCGGAGTCATCGTTTTTCATCCGAAAATTGATTTTTTGGACTGTACCAAAAATGATTCAAAATGTCAATTGGATCATGCCTCATGTTGAATAACCACTTTTTAAACCCTCACAGTGACCAAAATTGCCATTTTTACAGAGTTTTGTTTACTCAAAAGCTTCAATTTTGACCCGTTTCAGGCACAGAAATGACTTTAAACACACTTATTTTAGTTGAAAAAGTCATAATTCACATCCAACAGTCATTTAGAGTCAAAAGATTAAATGTTAAAATTTCATCATTATAGACCATTTTGGGAACGTTCGACATGTCCGGAGTCATTGTTTTTAATCCGAAAATTGATTTTTTGGACTGTACCAAAAATGATTCAAAATGTCAATTGGATCGTGCCTCATGTTGAATAACCACTTTTTAAACCCTCACAGTGACCAAAATGGCCATTTTTACAGAGTTTTGCTTACTCAAAAGCTTCAATTTTGACCCGTTTCAGTCACAGAAATGACTTTAAACACACTTATTTTAGTTGAAAAAGTCATAATTCACATCCAACAGTCATTTAGAGTCAAAAGATTAAATGTTAAAATTTCATCATTATAGACCATTTTGGGAACGTTCGACATGTCCGGAGTCATCGTTTTTCATCCGAAAATCGATTTTTTGGACTGTACCAAAAATGATTCAAAATGTCAATTGGATCATGCCTCATGTTGAATAACCACTTTTTAAACCCTCACAGTGACCAAAATTGCAATTTTTACAGAGTTTTGCTTACTCAAAAGCTTCAATTTTGACCCGTTTCAGGCACAGAAATGACTTTAAACACACTTATTTTAGTTGAAAAAGTCATAATTCACATCCAACAGTCATTTAGAGTCAAAAGATTAAATGTTAAAATTCATCATTAAAGACCATTTTGGGAACGTTCGACATGTCCGGAGTCATCGTTTTTCATCCGAAAATCGATTTTTTGGACTGTACCAAAAATGATTCAAAATGTCAATTGGATCGTGCCTCATGTTGAATAACCACTTTTTAAACCCTCACAGTGACCAAAATGGCCATTTTTACAAAGTTTTGCTTACTCAAAAGCTTCAATTTTGACCCGTTTCAGTCACAGAAATGACTTTAAACACACTTATTTTAGTTGAAAATGTCATAATTCACATCCAACAGTCATTTAGAGTCAAAAGATTAAATGTTAAAATTTCATCATTATAGACCATTTTGGGAACGTTCGACATGTCCGGAGTCATCGTTTTTCATCCGAAAATCGATTTTTTGGACTGTACCAAAAATGATTCAAAATGTCAATTGGATCATGCCTCATGTTGAATAACCACTTTTTAAACCCTCACAGTGACCAAAATTGCCATTTTTACAGAGTTTTGCTTACTCAAAAGCTTCAATTTTGACCCGTTTCAGGCACAGAAATGACTTTAAACACACTTATTTTAGTTGAAAAAGTCATAATTCACATCCAACAGTCATTTAGAGTCAAAAGATTAAATGTTAAAATTTCATCATTATAGACCATTTTGGGAACGTTCGACATGTCCGAAGTCATCGTTTTTCATCCGAAAATCGATTTTTTGGACTGTACCAAAAATGATTCAAAATGTCAATTGGATCATGCCTCATGTTGAATAACCACTTTTTAAACCCTCACAGTGACCAAAATTGCCATTTTTACAGAGTTTTGATTACTCAAAAGCTTCAATTTTGACCCGTTTCAGTCACAAAAATTACTTTAAACACACTTATTTTAGTTGAAAAAGTCATAATTCACATCCAACAGTCATTTAGAGTCAAAAGATTAAATGTTAAAATTTCATCATTATAGACCATTTTGGGAACGTTCGACATGTCCGGAGTCATCGTTTTTCATCCGAAAATCTATTTTTTGGACTGTACCAAAAATGATTCAAAATGTCAATTGGATCATGCCTCATGTTGAAAAACCACTTTTTAAACCCTCACAGTGACCAAAATTGCCATTTTTACAGAGTTTTGCTTACTCAAAAGCTTCAATTTTGACCCGTTTCAGGCACAGAAATGACTTTAACCACACTTGTTTTAGTTGAAAAAGTCATAATTCACATCCAACAGTCATTTAGAGTCAAAAGATTAAATGTTAAAATTTCATCATTATAGACCATTTTGGGAACGTTCGACATGTCCGGAGTCATCGTTTTTCATCCGAAAATTGATTTTTTGGACTGTACCAAAAATGATTCAAAATGTCAATTGGATCGTGCCTCATGTTGAATAACCACTTTTTAAACCCTCACAGTGACCAAAATGGCCATTTTTACAGAGTTTTGCTTACTCAAAAGCTTCAATTTTGACCCGTTTCAGGCACAGAAATGACTTTAAACACACTTATTTTAGTTGAAAAAGTCATACTTCACATCCAACAGTCATTTAGAGTCAAAAGATTAAATGTTAAAATTTCATCATTATAGACCATTTTGGGAACGTTCGACATGTCCGGAGTCATCGTTTTTCATCCGAAAATCGATTTTTTGGACTGTACCAAAAATGATTCAAAATGTCAATTGGATCATGCCTCATGTTGAATAACCACTTTTTAAACCCTCACAGTGACCAAAATTGGCATTTTTACAGAGTTTTGCTTACTCACAAGCTTCCATTTTGACCCGTTTCAGGCACAGAAATGACTTTAAACACACTTATTTTAGTTGAAAAAGTCATAATTCACATCCAACAGTCATTTAGAGCCAAAAGAATAAATGTTAAAATTTCATCATTATAGACCATTTTGGGAACGTTCGACATGTCCGGAGTCATCGTTTTTCATCTGAAAATCGATTTTTTGGACTGTACCAAAAATGATTCAGAATGTCAATTGGATCGTGCCTCATGTTGAATAACCACTTTTGAAACCCTCACAGTGACCAAAATTGCCATTTTTACAGAGTTTTGCTTACTCAAAAGCTTCAATTTTGACCCGTTTCAGGCACAGAAATGACTTTAAACACACTTATTTTAGTTGAAAAAGTCATACTTCACATCCAACAGTCATTTAGAGTCAAAAGTTTAAATGTTAAAATTTCATCATTATAGACCATTTTGGGAACGTTCGACATGTCCGGAGTCATCATTTTTCATCCGAAAATCGATTTTTTGGACTGTACCAAAAATGATTCAAAATGTCAATTGGATCGTGCCTCATGTTGAATAACCACTTTTTAAACCCTCACAGTGACCAAAATGGCCATTTTTACAAAGTTTTGCTTACTCAAAAGCTTCAATTTTGACACGTTTCAGTCACAGAAATGACTTTAAACACACTTATTTTAGTTGAAAAAGTCATAATTCACATCCAACAGTCATTTAGAGTCAAAAGATTAAATGTTAAAATTTCATCATTATAGACCATTTTGGGAACGTTCGACATGTCCGGAGTCATCGTTTTTCATCCGAAAATCGATTTTTTGGACTGTACCAAAAATGATTCAAAATGTCAATTGGATCATGCCTCATGTTGAATAACCACTTTTTAAACCCTCACAGTGACCAAAATGGCCATTTTTACAGAGTTTTGCTTACTCAAAAGCTTCAATTTTGACCCGTTTCAGGCACAGAAATGACTGTAAACACACTTATTTTAGTTGAAAAAGTCATAATTCACATCCAACAGTCATTTAGAGTCAAAAGATTAAATGTTAAAATTTCATCATTATAGACCATTTTGGGAACGTTCGACATGTCCGGAGTCATCGTTTTTCATCCGAAAATCGATTTTTTGGACTGTACCAAAAATGATTCAAAATGTCAATTGGATCATGCCTCATGTTGAATAACCACTTTTTAAACCCTCACAGTGACCAAAATTGCCATTTTTACAGAGTTTTGCTTACTCAAAAGCTTCAATTTTGACCCGTTTCAGTCACAAAAATTACTTTAAACACACTTATTTTAGTTGAAAAAGTCATAATTCACATCCAACAGTCATTTAGAGTCAAAAGATTAAATGTTAAAATTTCATCATTATAGACCATTTTGGGAACGTTCGACATGTCCGGAGTCATCGTTTTTCATCCGAAAATCGATTTTTTGGACTGTACCAAAAATGATTCAAAATGTCAATTGGATCATGCCTCATGTTGAATAACCACTTTTTAAACCCTCACAGTGACCAAAATTGCCATTTTTACAGAGTTTTGCTTACTCAAAAGCTTCCATTTTGACCCGTTTCAGGCACAGAAATGACTTTAAACACACTTATTTTGTTTGAAAAAGTCATAATTCACATCCAACAGTCATTTAGAGTCAAAAGAATAAATGTTAAAATTTCATCATTATAGACCATTTTGGGAACGTTCGACATGTCCGGAATCATCGTTTTTCATCTGAAAATCGATTTTTTGGACTGTACCAAAAATGATTCAGAATGTCAATTGGATCGTGCCTCATGTTGAATAACCACTTTTGAAACCCTCACAGTGACCAAAATTGCCATTTTTACAAAGTTTTGCTTACTCAAAAGCTTCAATTTTGACCCGTTTCAGTCACAGAAATGACTTTAAACACACTTATTTTAGTTGAAAATGTCATAATTCACATCCAACAGTCATTTAGAGTCAAAAGATTAAATGTTAAAATTTCATCATTATAGACCATTTTGGGAACGTTCGACATGTCCGGAGTCATCGTTTTTCATCCGAAAATCGATTTTTTGGACTGTACCAAAAATGATTCAAAATGTCAATTGGATCATGCCTCATGTTGAATAACCACTTTTTAAACCCTCACAGTGACCAAAATTGCCATTTTTACAGAGTTTTGCTTACTCAAAAGCTTCAATTTTGACCCGTTTCAGGCACAGAAATGACTTTAAACACACTTATTTTAGTTGAAAAAGTCATAATTCACATCCAACAGTCATTTAGAGTCAAAAGATTAAATGTTAAAATTTCATCATTATAGACCATTTTGGGAACGTTCGACATGTCCGAAGTCATCGTTTTTCATCCGAAAATCGATTTTTTGGACTGTACCAAAAATGATTCAAAATGTCAATTGGATCATGCCTCATGTTGAATAACCACTTTTTAAACCCTCACAGTGACCAAAATTGCCATTTTTACAGAGTTTTGATTACTCAAAAGCTTCAATTTTGACCCGTTTCAGTCACAAAAATTACTTTAAACACACTTATTTTAGTTGAAAAAGTCATAATTCACATCCAACAGTCATTTAGAGTCAAAAGATTAAATGTTAAAATTTCATCATTATAGACCATTTTGGGAACGTTCGACATGTCCGGAGTCATCGTTTTTCATCCGAAAATCTATTTTTTGGACTGTACCAAAAATGATTCAAAATGTCAATTGGATCATGCCTCATGTTGAAAAACCACTTTTTAAACCCTCACAGTGACCAAAATTGCCATTTTTACAGAGTTTTGCTTACTCAAAAGCTTCAATTTTGACCCGTTTCAGGCACAGAAATGACTTTAACCACACTTGTTTTAGTTGAAAAAGTCATAATTCACATCCAACAGTCATTTAGAGTCAAAAGATTAAATGTTAAAATTTCATCATTATAGACCATTTTGGGAACGTTCGACATGTCCGGAGTCATCGTTTTTCATCCGAAAATTGATTTTTTGGACTGTACCAAAAATGATTCAAAATGTCAATTGGATCGTGCCTCATGTTGAATAACCACTTTTTAAACCCTCACAGTGACCAAAATGGCCATTTTTACAGAGTTTTGCTTACTCAAAAGCTTCAATTTTGACCCGTTTCAGGCACAGAAATGACTTTAAACACACTTATTTTAGTTGAAAAAGTCATACTTCACATCCAACAGTCATTTAGAGTCAAAAGATTAAATGTTAAAATTTCATCATTATAGACCATTTTGGGAACGTTCGACATGTCCGGAGTCATCGTTTTTCATCCGAAAATCGATTTTTTGGACTGTACCAAAAATGATTCAAAATGTCAATTGGATCATGCCTCATGTTGAATAACCACTTTTTAAACCCTCACAGTGACCAAAATTGGCATTTTTACAGAGTTTTGCTTACTCACAAGCTTCCATTTTGACCCGTTTCAGGCACAGAAATGACTTTAAACACACTTATTTTAGTTGAAAAAGTCATAATTCACATCCAACAGTCATTTAGAGTCAAAAGAATAAATGTTAAAATTTCATCATTATAGACCATTTTGGGAACGTTCGACATGTCCGGAGTCATCGTTTTTCATCTGAAAATCGATTTTTTGGACTGTACCAAAAATGATTCAGAATGTCAATTGGATCGTGCCTCATGTTGAATAACCACTTTTGAAACCCTCACAGTGACCAAAATTGCCATTTTTACAGAGTTTTGCTTACTCAAAAGCTTCAATTTTGACCCGTTTCAGGCACAGAAATGACTTTAAACACACTTATTTTAGTTGAAAAAGTCATACTTCACATCCAACAGTCATTTAGAGTCAAAAGTTTAAATGTTAAAATTTCATCATTATAGACCATTTTGGGAACGTTCGACATGTCCGGAGTCATCATTTTTCATCCGAAAATCGATTTTTTGGACTGTACCAAAAATGATTCAAAATGTCAATTGGATCGTGCCTCATGTTGAATAACCACTTTTTAAACCCTCACAGTGACCAAAATGGCCATTTTTACAAAGTTTTGCTTACTCAAAAGCTTCAATTTTGACACGTTTCAGTCACAGAAATGACTTTAAACACACTTATTTTAGTTGAAAAAGTCATAATTCACATCCAACAGTCATTTAGAGTCAAAAGATTAAATGTTAAAATTTCATCATTATAGACCATTTTGGGAACGTTCGACATGTCCGGAGTCATCGTTTTTCATCCGAAAATCGATTTTTTGGACTGTACCAAAAATGATTCAAAATGTCAATTGGATCATGCCTCATGTTGAATAACCACTTTTTAAACCCTCACAGTGACCAAAATGGCCATTTTTACAGAGTTTTGCTTACTCAAAAGCTTCAATTTTGACCCGTTTCAGGCACAGAAATGACTGTAAACACACTTATTTTAGTTGAAAAAGTCATAATTCACATCCAACAGTCATTTAGAGTCAAAAGAATAAATGTTAAAATTTCATCATTATAGACCATTTTGGGAACGTTCGACATGTCCGGAATCATCGTTTTTCATCTGAAAATCGATTTTTTGGACTGTACCAAAAATGATTCAGAATGTCAATTGGATCGTGCCTCATGTTGAATAACCACTTTTGAAACCCTCACAGTGACCAAAATTGCCATTTTTACAAAGTTTTGCTTACTCAAAAGCTTCAATTTTGACCCGTTTCAGTCACAGAAATGACTTTAAACACACTTATTTTAGTTGAAAATGTCATAATTCACATCCAACAGTCATTTAGAGTCAAAAGATTAAATGTTAAAATTTCATCATTATAGACCATTTTGGGAACGTTCGACATGTCCGGAGTCATCGTTTTTCATCCGAAAATCGATTTTTTGGACTGTACCAAAAATGATTCAAAATGTCAATTGGATCATGCCTCATGTTGAATAACCACTTTTTAAACCCTCACAGTGACCAAAATTGCCATTTTTACAGAGTTTTGCTTACTCAAAAGCTTCAATTTTGACCCGTTTCAGGCACAGAAATGACTTTAAACACACTTATTTTAGTTGAAAAAGTCATAATTCACATCCAACAGTCATTTAGAGTCAAAAGATTAAATGTTAAAATTTCATCATTATAGACCATTTTGGGAACGTTCGACATGTCCGAAGTCATCGTTTTTCATCCGAAAATCGATTTTTTGGACTGTACCAAAAATGATTCAAAATGTCAATTGGATCATGCCTCATGTTGAATAACCACTTTTTAAACCCTCACAGTGACCAAAATTGCCATTTTTACAGAGTTTTGATTACTCAAAAGCTTCAATTTTGACCCGTTTCAGTCACAAAAATTACTTTAAACACACTTATTTTAGTTGAAAAAGTCATAATTCACATCCAACAGTCATTTAGAGTCAAAAGATTAAATGTTAAAATTTCATCATTATAGACCATTTTGGGAACGTTCGACATGTCCGGAGTCATCGTTTTTCATCCGAAAATCTATTTTTTGGACTGTACCAAAAATGATTCAAAATGTCAATTGGATCATGCCTCATGTTGAAAAACCACTTTTTAAACCCTCACAGTGACCAAAATTGCCATTTTTACAGAGTTTTGCTTACTCAAAAGCTTCAATTTTGACCCGTTTCAGGCACAGAAATGACTTTAACCACACTTGTTTTAGTTGAAAAAGTCATAATTCACATCCAACAGTCATTTAGAGTCAAAAGATTAAATGTTAAAATTTCATCATTATAGACCATTTTGGGAACGTTCGACATGTCCGGAGTCATCGTTTTTCATCCGAAAATTGATTTTTTGGACTGTACCAAAAATGATTCAAAATGTCAATTGGATCGTGCCTCATGTTGAATAACCACTTTTTAAACCCTCACAGTGACCAAAATGGCCATTTTTACAGAGTTTTGCTTACTCAAAAGCTTTAATTTTGACCCGTTTCAGGCACAGAAATGACTTTAAACACACTTATTTTAGTTGAAAAAGTCATACTTCACATCCAACAGTCATTTAGAGTCAAAAGATTAAATGTTAAAATTTCATCATTATAGACCATTTTGGGAACGTTCGACATGTCCGGAGTCATCGTTTTTCATCCGAAAATCGATTTTTTGGACTGTACCAAAAATGATTCAAAATGTCAATTGGATCATGCCTCATGTTGAATAACCACTTTTTAAACCCTCACAGTGACCAAAATTGGCATTTTTACAGAGTTTTGCTTACTCACAAGCTTCCATTTTGACCCGTTTCAGGCACAGAAATGACTTTAAACACACTTATTTTAGTTGAAAAAGTCATAATTCACATCCAACAGTCATTTAGAGTCAAAAGAATAAATGTTAAAATTTCATCATTATAGACCATTTTGGGAACGTTCGACATGTCCGGAGTCATCGTTTTTCATCTGAAAATCGATTTTTTGGACTGTACCAAAAATGATTCAGAATGTCAATTGGATCGTGCCTCATGTTGAATAACCACTTTTGAAACCCTCACAGTGACCAAAATTGCCATTTTTACAGAGTTTTGCTTACTCAAAAGCTTCAATTTTGACCCGTTTCAGGCACAGAAATGACTTTAAACACACTTATTTTAGTTGAAAAAGTCATACTTCACATCCAACAGTCATTTAGAGTCAAAAGTTTAAATGTTAAAATTTCATCATTATAGACCATTTTGGGAACGTTCGACATGTCCGGAGTCATCATTTTTCATCCGAAAATCGATTTTTTGGACTGTACCAAAAATGATTCAAAATGTCAATTGGATCGTGCCTCATGTTGAATAACCACTTTTTAAACCCTCACAGTGACCAAAATGGCCATTTTTACAAAGTTTTGCTTACTCAAAAGCTTCAATTTTGACACGTTTCAGTCACAGAAATGACTTTAAACACACTTATTTTAGTTGAAAAAGTCATAATTCACATCCAACAGTCATTTAGAGTCAAAAGATTAAATGTTAAAATTTCATCATTATAGACCATTTTGGGAACGTTCGACATGTCCGGAGTCATCGTTTTTCATCCGAAAATCGATTTTTTTGGACTGTACCAAAAATGATTCAAAATGTCAATTGGATCATGCCTCATGTTGAATAACCACTTTTTAAACCCTCACAGTGACCAAAATGGCCATTTTTACAGAGTTTTGCTTACTCAAAAGCTTCAATTTTGACCCGTTTCAGGCACAGAAATGACTGTAAACACACTTATTTTAGTTGAAAAAGTCATAATTCACATCCAACAGTCATTTAGAGTCAAAAGATTAAATGTTAAAATTTCATCATTATAGACCATTTTGGGAACGTTCGACATGTCCGGAGTCATCGTTTTTCATCCGAAAATCGATTTTTTGGACTGTACCAAAAATGATTCAAAATGTCACTTGGATCATGCCTCATGTTGAATAACCACTTTTTAAACCCTCACAGTGACCAAAATTGGCATTTTTACAGAGTTTTGCTTACTCACAAGCTTCCATTTTGACCCGTTTCAGGCACAGAAATGACTTTAAACACACTTATTTTAGTTGAAAAAGTCATAATTCACATCCAACAGTCATTTAGAGTCAAAAGAATAAATGTTAAAATTTCATCATTATAGACCATTTTGGGAACGTTCGACATGTCCGGAGTCATCGTTTTTCATCTGAAAATCGATTTTTTGGACTGTACCAAAAATGATTCAGAATGTCAATTGGATCGTGCCTCATGTTGAATAACCACTTTTGAAACCCTCACAGTGACCAAAATTGCCATTTTTACAGAGTTTTGCTTACTCAAAAGCTTCAATTTTGACCCGTTTCAGGCACAGAAATGACTTTAAACACACTTATTTTAGTTGAAAAAGTCATACTTCACATCCAACAGTCATTTAGAGTCAAAAGTTTAAATGTTAAAATTTCATCATTATAGACCATTTTGGGAACGTTCGACATGTCCGGAGTCATCATTTTTCATCCGAAAATCGATTTTTTGGACTGTACCAAAAATGATTCAAAATGTCAATTGGATCGTGCCTCATGTTGAATAACCACTTTTTAAACCCTCACAGTGACCAAAATGGCCATTTTTACAAAGTTTTGCTTACTCAAAAGCTTCAATTTTGACACGTTTCAGTCACAGAAATGACTTTAAACACACTTATTTTAGTTGAAAAAGTCATAATTCACATCCAACAGTCATTTAGAGTCAAAAGATTAAATGTTAAAATTTCATCATTATAGACCATTTTGGGAACGTTCGACATGTCCGGAGTCATCGTTTTTCATCCGAAAATCGATTTTTTGGACTGTACCAAAAATGATTCAAAATGTCAATTGGATCATGCCTCATGTTGAATAACCACTTTTTAAACCCTCACAGTGACCAAAATGGCCATTTTTACAGAGTTTTGCTTACTCAAAAGCTTCAATTTTGACCCGTTTCAGGCACAGAAATGACTGTAAACACACTTATTTTAGTTGAAAAAGTCATAATTCACATCCAACAGTCATTTAGAGTCAAAAGATTAAATGTTAAAATTTCATCATTATAGACCATTTTGGGAACGTTCGACATGTCCGGAGTCATCGTTTTTCATCCGAAAATCGATTTTTTGGACTGTACCAAAAATGATTCAAAATGTCAATTGGATCATGCCTCATGTTGAATAACCCCTTTTTAAACCCTCACAGTGACCAAAATTGCCATTTTTACAGAGTTTTGCTTACTCAAAAGCTTCAATTTTGACCCGTTTCAGTCACAAAAATTACTTTAAACACACTTATTTTAGTTGAAAAAGTCATAATTCACATCCAACAGTCATTTAGAGTCAAAAGATTAAATGTTAAAATTTCATCATTATAGACCATTTTGGGAACGTTCGACATGTCCGGAGTCATCGTTTTTCATCCGAAAATTGATTTTTTGGAATGTACCAAAAATGATTCAAAATGTCAATTGGATCGTGCCTCATGTTGAATAACCACTTTTTAAACCCTCACAGTGACCAAAATTGCCATTTTTACAGAGTTTTGCTTACTCAAAAGCTTCCATTTTGACCCGTTTCAGGCACAGAAATGACTTTAAACACACTTATTTTGGTTGAAAAAGTCATAATTCACATCCAACAGTCATTTAGAGTCAAAAGAATAAATGTTAAAATTTCATCATTATAGACCATTTTGGGAACGTTCGACATGTCCGGAATCATCGTTTTTCATCTGAAAATCGATTTTTTGGACTGTACCAAAAATGATTCAGAATGTCAATTGGATCGTGCCTCATGTTGAATAACCACTTTTGAAACCCTCACAGTGACCAAAATTGCCATTTTTACAAAGTTTTGCTTACTCAAAAGCTTCAATTTTGACCCGTTTCAGTCACAGAAATGACTTTAAACACACTTATTTTAGTTGAAAATGTCATAATTCACATCCAACAGTCATTTAGAGTCAAAAGATTAAATGTTAAAATTTCATCATTATAGACCATTTTGGGAACGTTCGACATGTCCGGAGTCATCGTTTTTCATCCGAAAATCGATTTTTTTGGACTGTACCAAAAATGATTCAAAATGTCAATTGGATCATGCCTCATGTTGAATAACCACTTTTTAAACCCTCACAGTGACCAAAATTGCCATTTTTACAGAGTTTTGCTTACTCAAAAGCTTCAATTTTGACCCGTTTCAGGCACAGAAATGACTTTAAACACACTTATTTTAGTTGAAAAAGTCATAATTCACATCCAACAGTCATTTAGAGTCAAAAGATTAAATGTTAAAATTTCATCATTATAGACCATTTTGGGAACGTTCGACATGTCCGAAGTCATCGTTTTTCATCCGAAAATCGATTTTTTGGACTGTACCAAAAATGATTCAAAATGTCAATTGGATCATGCCTCATGTTGAATAACCACTTTTTAAACCCTCACAGTGACCAAAATTGCCATTTTTACAGAGTTTTGATTACTCAAAAGCTTCAATTTTGACCCGTTTCAGTCACAAAAATTACTTTAAACACACTTATTTTAGTTGAAAAAGTCATAATTCACATCCAACAGTCATTTAGAGTCAAAAGATTAAATGTTAAAATTTCATCATTATAGACCATTTTGGGAACGTTCGACATGTCCGGAGTCATCGTTTTTCATCCGAAAATCTATTTTTTGGACTGTACCAAAAATGATTCAAAATGTCAATTGGATCATGCCTCATGTTGAAAAACCACTTTTTAAACCCTCACAGTGACCAAAATTGCCATTTTTACAGAGTTTTGCTTACTCAAAAGCTTCAATTTTGACCCGTTTCAGGCACAGAAATGACTTTAACCACACTTGTTTTAGTTGAAAAAGTCATAATTCACATCCAACAGTCATTTAGAGTCAAAAGATTAAATGTTAAAATTTCATCATTATAGACCATTTTGGGAACGTTCGACATGTCCGGAGTCATCGTTTTTCATCCGAAAGTTGATTTTTTGGACTGTACCAAAAATGATTCAAAATGTCAATTGGATCGTGCCTCATGTTGAATAACCACTTTTTAAACCCTCACAGTGACCAAAATGGCCATTTTTACAGAGTTTTGCTTACTCAAAAGCTTCAATTTTGACCCGTTTCAGGCACAGAAATGACTTTAAACACACTTATTTTAGTTGAAAAAGTCATACTTCACATCCAACAGTCATTTAGAGTCAAAAGATTAAATGTTAAAATTTCATCATTATAGACCATTTTGGGAACGTTCGACATGTCCGGAGTCATCGTTTTTCATCCGAAAATCGATTTTTTGGACTGTACCAAAAATGATTCAAAATGTCAATTGGATCATGCCTCATGTTGAATAACCACTTTTTAAACCCTCACAGTGACCAAAATTGGCATTTTTACAGAGTTTTGCTTACTCACAAGCTTCCATTTTGACCCGTTTCAGGCACAGAAATGACTTTAAACACACTTATTTTAGTTGAAAAAGTCATAATTCACATCCAACAGTCATTTAGAGTCAAAAGAATAAATGTTAAAATTTCATCATTATAGACCATTTTGGGAACGTTCGACATGTCCGGAGTCATCGTTTTTCATCTGAAAATCGATTTTTTGGACTGTACCAAAAATGATTCAGAATGTCAATTGGATCGTGCCTCATGTTGAATAACCACTTTTGAAACCCTCACAGTGACCAAAATTGCCATTTTTACAGAGTTTTGCTTACTCAAAAGCTTCAATTTTGACCCGTTTCAGGCACAGAAATGACTTTAAACACACTTATTTTAGTTGAAAAAGTCATACTTCACATCCAACAGTCATTTAGAGTCAAAAGTTTAAATGTTAAAATTTCATCATTATAGACCATTTTGGGAACGTTCGACATGTCCGGAGTCATCATTTTTCATCCGAAAATCGATTTTTTGGACTGTACCAAAAATGATTCAAAATGTCAATTGGATCGTGCCTCATGTTGAATAACCACTTTTTAAACCCTCACAGTGACCAAAATGGCCATTTTTACAAAGTTTTGCTTACTCAAAAGCTTCAATTTTGACACGTTTCAGTCACAGAAATGACTTTAAACACACTTATTTTAGTTGAAAAAGTCATAATTCACATCCAACAGTCATTTAGAGTCAAAAGATTAAATGTTAAAATTTCATCATTATAGACCATTTTGGGAACGTTCGACATGTCCGGAGTCATCGTTTTTCATCCGAAAATCGATTTTTTGGACTGTACCAAAAATGATTCAAAATGTCAATTGGATCATGCCTCATGTTGAATAACCACTTTTTAAACCCTCACAGTGACCAAAATGGCCATTTTTACAGAGTTTTGCTTACTCAAAAGCTTCAATTTTGACCCGTTTCAGGCACAGAAATGACTGTAAACACACTTATTTTAGTTGAAAAAGTCATAATTCACATCCAACAGTCATTTAGAGTCAAAAGATTAAATGTTAAAATTTCATCATTATAGACCATTTTGGGAACGTTCGACATGTCCGGAGTCATCGTTTTTCATCCGAAAATCGATTTTTTGGACTGTACCAAAAATGATTCAAAATGTCAATTGGATCATGCCTCATGTTGAATAACCACTTTTTAAACCCTCACAGTGACCAAAATTGCCATTTTTACAGAGTTTTGCTTACTCAAAAGCTTCAATTTTGACCCGTTTCAGTCACAAAAATTACTTTAAACACACTTATTTTAGTTGAAAAAGTCATAATTCACATCCAACAGTCATTTAGAGTCAAAAGATTAAATGTTAAAATTTCATCATTATAGACCATTTTGGGAACGTTCGACATGTCCGGAGTCATCGTTTTTCATCCGAAAATTGATTTTTTGGAATGTACCAAAAATGATTCAAAATGTCAATTGGATCGTGCCTCATGTTGAATAACCACTTTTTAAACCCTCACAGTGACCAAAATTGCCATTTTTACAGAGTTTTGCTTACTCAAAAGCTTCAATTTTGACCCGTTTCATCACAGAAATGACTTTAAACACACTTATTTTAGTTGAAAAAGTCATACTTCACATCCAACAGTCATTTAGAGTCAAAAGATTAAATGTTAAAATTTCATCATTATAGACCATTTTGGGAACGTTCGACATGTCCGGAGTCATCGTTTTTCATCCGAAAATCGATTTTTTGGACTGTACCAAAAATGATTCAAAATGTCAATTGGATCATGCCTCATGTTGAATAACCACTTTTTAAACCCTCACAGTGACCAAAATTGCCATTTTTACAGAGTTTTGCTTACTCAAAAGCTTCCATTTTGACCCGTTTCAGGCACAGAAATGACTTTAAACACACTTATTTTGGTTGAAAAAGTCATAATTCACATCCAACAGTCATTTAGAGTCAAAAGAATAAATGTTAAAATTTCATCATTATAGACCATTTTGGGAACGTTCGACATGTCCGGAATCATCGTTTTTCATCTGAAAATCGATTTTTTGGACTGTACCAAAAATGATTCAGAATGTCAATTGGATCGTGCCTCATGTTGAATAACCACTTTTGAAACCCTCACAGTGACCAAAATTGCCATTTTTACAGAGTTTTGCTTACTCAAAAGCTTCCATTTTGACCCGTTTCAGGCACAGAAATGACTTTAAACACACTTATTTTAGTTGAAAAAGTCATACTTCACATCCAACAGTCATTTAGAGTCAAAAGATTAAATGTTAAAATTTCATCATTATAGACCATTTTGGGAACGTTCGACATGTCCGGAGTCATTGTTTTTAATCCGAAAATTGATTTTTTGGACTGTACCAAAAATGATTCAAAATGTCAATTGGATCGTGCCTCATGTTGAATAACCACTTTTTAAACCCTCACAGTGACCAAAATGGCCATTTTTACAGAGTTTTGCTTACTCAAAAGCTTCAATTTTGACCCGTTTCAGTCACAGAAATGACTTTAAACACACTTATTTTAGTTGAAAAAGTCATAATTCACATCCAACAGTCATTTAGAGTCAAAAGATTAAATGTTAAAATTTCATCATTATAGACCATTTTGGGAACGTTCGACATGTCCGGAGTCATTGTTTTTCATCCGAAAATCGATTTTTTGGACTGTACCAAAAATGATTCAAAATGTCAATTGGATCATGCCTCATGTTGAATAACCACTTTTTAAACCCTCACAGTGACCAAAATGGCCATTTTTACAGAGTTTTGCTTACTCAAAAGCTTCAATTTTGACCCGTTTCAGGCACAGAAATGACTTTAAACACACTTATTTTAGTTGAAAAAGTCATAATTCACATCCAACAGTCATTTAGAGTCAAAAGATTAAATGTTAAAATTTCATCATTATAGACCATTTTGGGAACGTTCGACATGTCCGGAGTCATCGTTTTTCATCCGAAAATTGATTTTTTGGACTGTACCAAAAATGATTCAAAATGTCAATTGGATCGTGCCTCATGTTGAATAACCACTTTTTAAACCCTCACAGTGACCAAAATGGCCATTTTTACAGAGTTTTGCTTACTCAAAAGCTTCAATTTTGACCCGTTTCAGGCACAGAAATGACTTTAACCTCTTCGCCGCTAATGACAAGGGTAACTCGTCATGGACTTTCCATTGATTTCAATGGAAATTCAATGAAAAGAAAGAAAATAGCCTTAGCAGTAAAGGGGTTAAACACACTTATTTTGGTTGAAAAAGTCATACTTCACATCCAACAGTCATTTAGAGTCAAAAGAAAAAATGTTAAAATTTCATCATTATAGACCATTTTGGGAACGTTCGACATGTCCGGAGTCATCGTTTTTCATCCGAAAATCGATTTTTTGGACTGTACCAAAAATTATTCAAAATGTCAATTGGATCATGCCTCATGTTGAATAACCACTTTTTAAACCCTCACAGTGACCAAAATTGCCATTTTTACAGAGTTTTGCTTACTCAAAAGCTTCAATTTTGACCCGTTTCAGGCACAGAAATGACTTTAAACACACTTATTTTAGTTGAAAAAGTCATAATTCACATCCAACAGTCATTTAGAGTCAAAAGATTAAATGTTAAAATTTCATCATTAAAGACCATTTTGGGAACGTTCGACATGTCCGGAGTCATCGTTTTTCATCCGAAAATCGATTTTTTGGACTGTACCAAAAATGATTCAAAATGTCAATTGGATCGTGCCTCATGTTGAATAACCACTTTTTAAACCCTCACAGTGACCAAAATGGCCATTTTTACAAAGTTTTGCTTACTCAAAAGCTTCAATTTTGACCCGTTTCAGTCACAGAAATGACTTTAAACACACTTATTTTAGTTGAAAATGTCATAATTCACATCCAACAGTCATTTAGAGTCAAAAGATTAAATGTTAAAATTTCATCATTATAGACCATTTTGGGAACGTTCGACATGTCCGGAGTCATCGTTTTTCATCCGAAAATCGATTTTTTGGACTGTACCAAAAATGATTTAAAATGTCAATTGGATCATGCCTCATGTTGAATAACCACTTTTTAAACCCTCACAGTGACCAAAATTGCCATTTTTACAGAGTTTTGCTTACTCAAAAGCTTCAATTTTGACCCGTTTCAGGCACAGAAATGACTTTAAACACACTTATTTTAGTTGAAAAAGTCATAATTCACATCCAACAGTCATTTAGAGTCAAAAGATTAAATGTTAAAATTTCATCATTATAGACCATTTTGGGAACGTTCGACATGTCCGAAGTCATCGTTTTTCATCCGAAAATCGCTTTTTTGGACTGTACCAAAAATGATTCAAAATGTCAATTGGATCATGCCTCATGTTGAATAACCACTTTTTAAACCCTCACAGTGACCAAAATTGCCATTTTTACAGAGTTTTGATTACTCAAAAGCTTCAATTATGACCCGTTTCAGTCACAAAAATTACTTTAAACACACTTATTTTAGTTGAAAAAGTCATAATTCACATCCAACAGTCATTTAGAGTCAAAAGATTAAATGTTAAAATTTCATCATTATAGACCATTTTGGGAACGTTCGACATGTCCGGAGTCATCGTTTTTCATCCGAAAATTGATTTTTTGGACTGTACCAAAAATGATTCAAAATGTCAATTGGATCGTGCCTCATGTTGAATAACCACTTTTTAAACCCTCACAGTGACCAAAATGGCCATTTTTACAGAGTTTTGCTTACTCAAAAGCTTCAATTTTGACCCGTTTCAGGCACAGAAATGACTTTAACCTCTTCGCCGCTAATGACAAGGGTAACTCGTCATGGACTTTCCATTGATTTCAATGGAAATTCAATGAAAAGAAAGAAAATAGCCTTAGCAGTAAAGGGGTTAAACACACTTATTTTGGTTGAAAAAGTCATACTTCACATCCAACAGTCATTTAGAGTCAAAAGATTAAATGTTAAAATTTCATCATTATAGACCATTTTGGGAACGTTCGACATGTCCGGAGTCATCGTTTTTCATCCGAAAATCGATTTTTTGGACTGTACCAAAAATTATTCAAAATGTCAATTGGATCATGCCTCATGTTGAATAACCACTTTTTAAACCCTCACAGTGACCAAAATTGCCATTTTTACAGAGTTTTGCTTACTCAAAAGCTTCAATTTTGACCCGTTTCAGGCACAGAAATGACTTTAAACACACTTATTTTAGTTGAAAAAGTCATAATTCACATCCAACAGTCATTTAGAGTCAAAAGATTAAATGTTAAAATTTCATCATTAAAGACCATTTTGGGAACGTTCGACATGTCCGGAGTCATCGTTTTTCATCCGAAAATCGATTTTTTGGACTGTACCAAAAATGATTCAAAATGTCAATTGGATCGTGCCTCATGTTGAATAACCACTTTTTAAACCCTCACAGTGACCAAAATGGCCATTTTTACAAAGTTTTGCTTACTCAAAAGCTTCAATTTTGACCCGTTTCAGTCACAGAAATGACTTTAAACACACTTATTTTAGTTGAAAATGTCATAATTCACATCCAACAGTCATTTAGAGTCAAAAGATTAAATGTTAAAATTTCATCATTATAGACCATTTTGGGAACGTTCGACATGTCCGGAGTCATCGTTTTTCATCCGAAAATCGATTTTTTGGACTGTACCAAAAATGATTTAAAATGTCAATTGGATCATGCCTCATGTTGAATAACCACTTTTTAAACCCTCACAGTGACCAAAATTGCCATTTTTACAGAGTTTTGCTTACTCAAAAGCTTCAATTTTGACCCGTTTCAGGCACAGAAATGACTTTAAACACACTTATTTTAGTTGAAAAAGTCATAATTCACATCCAACAGTCATTTAGAGTCAAAAGATTAAATGTTAAAATTTCATCATTATAGACCATTTTGGGAACGTTCGACATGTCCGAAGTCATCGTTTTTCATCCGAAAATCGCTTTTTTGGACTGTACCAAAAATGATTCAAAATGTCAATTGGATCATGCCTCATGTTGAATAACCACTTTTTAAACCCTCACAGTGACCAAAATTGCCATTTTTACAGAGTTTTGATTACTCAAAAGCTTCAATTTTGACCCGTTTCAGTCACAAAAATTACTTTAAACACACTTATTTTAGTTGAAAAAGTCATAATTCACATCCAACAGTCATTTAGAGTCAAAAGATTAAATGTTAAAATTTCATCATTATAGACCATTTTGGGAACGTTCGACATGTCCGGAGTCATCGTTTTTCATCCGAAAATTGATTTTTTGGACTGTACCAAAAATGATTCAAAATGTCAATTGGATCATGCCTCATGTTGAATAACCACTTTTTAAACCCTCACAGTGACCAAAATTGCCATTTTTACAGAGTTTTGCTTACTCAAAAGCTTCAATTTTGACCCGTTTCAGGCACAGAAATGACTTTAAACACACTTATTTTAGTTGAAAAAGTCATAATTCACATCCAACAGTCATTTAGAGTCAAAAGATTAAATGTTAAAATTTCATCATTATAGACCATTTTGGGAACGTTCGACATGTCCGGAGTCATTGTTTTTCATCCGAAAATTGATTTTTTGGACTGTACCAAAAATGATTCAAAATGTCAATTGGATCGTGCCTCATGTTGAATAACCACTTTTTAAACCCTCACAGTGACCAAAATGGCCATTTTTACAGAGTTTTGCTTACTCAAAAGCTTCAATTTTGACCCGTTTCAGTCACAGAAATGACTTTAAACACACTTATTTTAGTTGAAAAAGTCATAATTCACATCCAACAGTCATTTAGAGTCAAAAGATTAAATGTTAAAATTTCATCATTATAGACCATTTTGGGAACGTTCGACATGTCCGGAGTCATCGTTTTTCATCCGAAAATCGATTTTTTGGACTGTACCAAAAATGATTCAAAATGTCAATTGGATCATGCCTCATGTTGAAAAACCACTTTTTAAACCCTCACAGTGACCAAAATTGCCATTTTTACAGAGTTTTGCTTACTCAAAAGCTTCAATTTTGACCCGTTTCAGGCACAGAAATGACTTTAACCACACTTGTTTTAGTTGAAAAAGTCATAATTCACATCCAACAGTCATTTAGAGTCAAAAGATTAAATGTTAAAATTTCATCATTATAGACCATTTTGGGAACGTTCGACATGTCCGGAGTCATCGTTTTTCATCTGAAAATCGATTTTTTGGACTGTACCAAAAATTATTCAAAATGTCAATTGGATCGTGCCTCATGTTGAATAACCACTTTTTAAACCCTCACAGTGACCAAAATTGCCATTTTTACAGAGTTTTGCTTACTCAAAAGCTTCAATTTTGACCAGTTTCAGGCACAGAAATGACTTTAAACACACTTATTTTAGTTGAAAAAGTCATACTTCACATCCAACAGTCATTTAGAGTCAAAAGATTAAATGTTAAAATTTCATCATTATAGACCATTTTGGGAACGTTCGACATGTCCGGAGTCATCATTTTTCATCCGAAAATCCATTTTTTGGACTGTACCAAAAATGATTCAAAATGTCAATTGGATCGTGCCTCATGTTGAAAACCACTTTTGAAACCCTCACAGTGACCAAAATGGCCATTTTTACAAAGTTTTGTTTACTCAAAAGCTTCAATTTTGACCCGTTTCAGTCACAGAAATGACTTTAAACACACTTATTTTAGTTGAAAAAGTCATAATTCACATCCAACAGTCATTTAGAGTCAAAAGATTAAATGTTAAAATTTCATCATTATAGACCATTTTGGGAACGTTCGACATGTCCGGAGTCATCGTTTTTCATCCGAAAATCGATTTTTTGGACTGTACCAAAAATGATTCAAAATGTCAATTGGATCATGCCTCATGTTGAATAACCACTTTTTAAACCCTCACAGTGACCAAAATGGCCATTTTTACAGAGTTTTGCTTACTCAAAAGCTTCAATTTTGACCCGTTTCAGGCACAGAAATGACTTTAAACACACTTATTTTAGTTGAAAAAGTCATAATTCACATCCAACAGTCATTTAGAGTCAAAAGATTAAATGTTAAAATTTCATCATTATAGACCATTTTGGGAACGTTCGACATGTCCGGAGTCATCGTTTTTCATCCGAAAATCGATTTTTTGGACTGTACCAAAAATGATTCAAAATGTCAATTGGATCATGCCTCATGTTGAATAACCACTTTTTAAACCCTCACAGTGACCAAAATTGCCATTTTTACAGAGTTTTGATTACTCAAAAGCTTCAATTTTGACCCGTTTCAGTCACAAAAATTACTTTAAACACACTTATTTTAGTTGAAAAAGTCATAATTCACATCCAACAGTCATTTAGAGTCAAAAGATTAAATGTTAAAATTTCATCATTATAGACCATTTTGGGAACGTTCGACATGTCCGGAGTCATCGTTTTTCATCCGAAAATTGATTTTTTGGACTGTACCAAAAATGATTCAAAATGTCAATTGGATCGTGCCTCATGTTGAATAACCACTTTTTAAACCCTCACAGTGACCAAAATTGCCATTTTTACAGAGTTTTGCTTACTCAAAAGCTTCAATTTTGACCCGTTTCAGGCACAGAAATGACTTTAAACACACTTATTTTAGTTGAAAAAGTCATAATTCACATCCAACAGTCATTTAGAGTCAAAAGATTAAATGTTAAAATTTCATCATTATAGACCATTTTGGGAACGTTCGACATGTCCGGAGTCATCGTTTTTCATCCGAAAATCGATTTTTTGGACTGTAGCAAAAATGATTCAAAATGTCAATTGGATCGTGCCTCATGTTGAATAACCACTTTTTAAACCCTCACAGTGACCAAAATTGCCATTTTTACAGAGTTTTGATTACTCAAAAGCTTCAATTTTGACCCGTTTCAGTCACAGAAATGACTTTAAACACACTTATTTTAGTTGAAAAAGTCATAATTCACATCCAACAGTCATTTAGAGTCAAAAGATTAAATGTTAAAATTTCATCATTATAGACCATTTTGGGAACGTTCGACATGTCCGGAGTCATCGTTTTTCATCCGAAAATCGATTTTTTGGACTGTACCAAAAATGATTCAAAATGTCAATTGGATCATGCCTCATGTTGAAAAACCACTTTTTAAACCCTCACAGTGACCAAAATTGCCATTTTTACAGAGTTTTGCTTACTCAAAAGCTTCAATTTTGACCCGTTTCAGGCACAGAAATGACTTTAACCACACTTGTTTTAGTTGAAAAAGTCATAATTCACATCCAACAGTCATTTAGAGTCAAAAGATTAAATGTTAAAATTTCATCATTATAGACCATTTTGGGAACGTTCGACATGTCCGGAGTCATCGTTTTTCATCCGAAAATTGATTTTTTGGACTGTACCAAAAATGATTCAAAATGTCAATTGGATCGTGCCTCATGTTGAATAACCACTTTTTAAACCCTCACAGTGACCAAAATGGCCATTTTTACAGAGTTTTGCTTACTCAAAAGCTTCAATTTTGACCCGTTTCAGGCACAGAAATGACTTTAAACACACTTATTTTAGTTGAAAAAGTCATACTTCACATCCAACAGTCATTTAGAGTCAAAAGATTAAATGTTAAAATTTCATCATTATAGACCATTTTGGGAACGTTCGACATGTCCGGAGTCATCGTTTTTCATCCGAAAATCGATTTTTTGGACTGTACCAAAAATGATTCAAAATGTCAATTGGATCATGCCTCATGTTGAATAACCACTTTTTAAACCCTCACAGTGACCAAAATTGGCATTTTTACAGAGTTTTGCTTACTCACAAGCTTCCATTTTGACCCGTTTCAGGCACAGAAATGACTTTAAACACACTTATTTTAGTTGAAAAAGTCATAATTCACATCCAACAGTCATTTAGAGTCAAAAGAATAAATGTTAAAATTTCATCATTATAGACCATTTTGGGAACGTTCGACATGTCCGGAGTCATCGTTTTTCATCTGAAAATCGATTTTTTGGACTGTACCAAAAATGATTCAGAATGTCAATTGGATCGTGCCTCATGTTGAATAACCACTTTTGAAACCCTCACAGTGACCAAAATTGCCATTTTTACAGAGTTTTGCTTACTCAAAAGCTTCAATTTTGACCCGTTTCAGGCACAGAAATGACTTTAAACACACTTATTTTAGTTGAAAAAGTCATACTTCACATCCAACAGTCATTTAGAGTCAAAAGTTTAAATGTTAAAATTTCATCATTATAGACCATTTTGGGAACGTTCGACATGTCCGGAGTCATCATTTTTCATCCGAAAATCGATTTTTTGGACTGTACCAAAAATGATTCAAAATGTCAATTGGATCGTGCCTCATGTTGAATAACCACTTTTTAAACCCTCACAGTGACCAAAATGGCCATTTTTACAAAGTTTTGCTTACTCAAAAGCTTCAATTTTGACACGTTTCAGTCACAGAAATGACTTTAAACACACTTATTTTAGTTGAAAAAGTCATAATTCACATCCAACAGTCATTTAGAGTCAAAAGATTAAATGTTAAAATTTCATCATTATAGACCATTTTGGGAACGTTCGACATGTCCGGAGTCATCGTTTTTCATCCGAAAATCGATTTTTTGGACTGTACCAAAAATGATTCAAAATGTCAATTGGATCATGCCTCATGTTGAATAACCACTTTTTAAACCCTCACAGTGACCAAAATGGCCATTTTTACAGAGTTTTGCTTACTCAAAAGCTTCAATTTTGACCCGTTTCAGGCACAGAAATGACTGTAAACACACTTATTTTAGTTGAAAAAGTCATAATTCACATCCAACAGTCATTTAGAGTCAAAAGATTAAATGTTAAAATTTCATCATTATAGACCATTTTGGGAACGTTCGACATGTCCGGAGTCATCGTTTTTCATCCGAAAATCGATTTTTTGGACTGTACCAAAAATGATTCAAAATGTCAATTGGATCATGCCTCATGTTGAATAACCACTTTTTAAACCCTCACAGTGACCAAAATTGCCATTTTTACAGAGTTTTGCTTACTCAAAAGCTTCCATTTTGACCCGTTTCAGGCACAGAAATGACTTTAAACACACTTATTTTGGTTGAAAAAGTCATAATTCACATCCAACAGTCATTTAGAGTCAAAAGAATAAATGTTAAAATTTCATCATTATAGACCATTTTGGGAACGTTCGACATGTCCGGAATCATCGTTTTTCATCTGAAAATCGATTTTTTGGACTGTACCAAAAATGATTCAGAATGTCAATTGGATCGTGCCTCATGTTGAATAACCACTTTTGAAACCCTCACAGTGACCAAAATTGCCATTTTTACAGAGTTTTGCTTACTCAAAAGCTTCCATTTTGACCCGTTTCAGGCACAGAAATGACTTTAAACACACTTATTTTAGTTGAAAAAGTCATACTTCACATCCAACAGTCATTTAGAGTCAAAAGATTAAATGTTAAAATTTCATCATTATAGACCATTTTGGGAACGTTCGACATGTCCGGAGTCATTGTTTTTAATCCGAAAATTGATTTTTTGGACTGTACCAAAAATGATTCAAAATGTCAATTGGATCGTGCCTCATGTTGAATAACCACTTTTTAAACCCTCACAGTGACCAAAATGGCCATTTTTACAGAGTTTTGCTTACTCAAAAGCTTCAATTTTGACCCGTTTCAGTCACAGAAATGACTTTAAACACACTTATTTTAGTTGAAAAAGTCATAATTCACATCCAACAGTCATTTAGAGTCAAAAGATTAAATGTTAAAATTTCATCATTATAGACCATTTTGGGAACGTTCGACATGTCCGGAGTCATTGTTTTTCATCCGAAAATCGATTTTTTGGACTGTACCCAAAATGATTCAAAATGTCAATTGGATCATGCCTCATGTTGAATAACCACTTTTTAAACCCTCACAGTGACCAAAATGGCCATTTTTACAGAGTTTTGCTTACTCAAAAGCTTCAATTTTGACCCGTTTCAGGCACAGAAATGACTTTAAACACACTTATTTTAGTTGAAAAAGTCATAATTCACATCCAACAGTCATTTAGAGTCAAAAGATTAAATTTTAAAATTTCATCATTGTAGACCATTTTGGGAACGTTCGACATGTCCGGAGTCATCGTTTTTCATCCGAAAATCGATTTTTTGGACTGTACCAAAAATGATTCAAAATGTCAATTGGATCATGCCTCATGTTGAATAACCACTTTTTAAACCCTCACAGTGACCAAAATTGCCATTTTTACAGAGTTTTGATTACTCAAAAGCTTCAATTTTGACCCGTTTCAGTCACAGAAATGACTTTAAACACACTTATTTTAGTTGAAAAAGTCATACTTCACATCCAACAGTCATTTAGAGTCAAAAGATTAAATGTTAAAATTTCATCATTATAGACCATTTTGGGAACGTTCGACATGTCCGGAGTCATCATTTTTCATCCGAAAATCGATTTTTTGGACGGTACCAAAAATGATTCAAAATGTCAATTGGATCGTGCCTCATGTTGAATAACCACTTTTTAAACCCTCACAGTGACCAAAATGGCCATTTTTACAAAGTTTTGCTTACTCAAAAGCTTCAATTTTGACCCGTTTCAGTCACAGAAATGACTTTAAACACACTTATTTTAGTTGAAAAAGTCATAATTCACATCCAACAGTCATTTAGAGTCAAAAGATTAAATGTTAAAATTTCATCATTATAGACCATTTTGGGAACGTTCGACATTTCCGGAGTCATCGTTTTTCATCCGAAAATCGATTTTTTGGACTGTACCAAAAATGATTCAAAATGTCAATTGGATCATGCCTCATGTTGAATAACCACTTTTTAAACCCTCACAGTGACCAAAATAGCCATTTTTACAGAGTTTTGCGTACTCAAAAGCTTCAATTTTGACCCGTTTCAGGCACAGAAATGACTTTAAACACACTTATTTTAGTTGAAAAAGTCATAATTCACATCCAACAGTCATTTAGAGTCAAAAGATTAAATGTTAAAATTTCATCATTATAGACCATTTTGGGAACGTTCGACATGTCCGGAGTCATTGTTTTTAATCCGAAAATTGATTTTTTGGACTGTACCAAAAATGATTCAAAATGTCAATTGGATCGTGCCTCATGTTGAATAACCACTTTTTAAACCCTCACAGTGACCAAAATGGCCATTTTTACAGAGTTTTGCTTACTCAAAAGCTTCAATTTTGACCCGTTTCAGTCACAGAAATGACTTTAAACACACTTATTTTAGTTGAAAAAGTCATAATTCACATCCAACAGTCATTTAGAGTCAAAAGATTAAATGTTAAAATTTCATCATTATAGACCATTTTGGGAACGTTCGACATGTCCGGAGTCATCGTTTTTCATCCGAAAATCGATTTTTTGGACTGTACCAAAAATGATTCAAAATGTCAATTGGATCATGCCTCATGTTGAATAACCACTTTTTAAACCCTCACAGTGACCAAAATTGCAATTTTTACAGAGTTTTGCTTACTCAAAAGCTTCAATTTTGACCCGTTTCAGGCACAGAAATGACTTTAAACACACTTATTTTAGTTGAAAAAGTCATAATTCACATCCAACAGTCATTTAGAGTCAAAAGATTAAATGTTAAAATTCATCATTAAAGACCATTTTGGGAACGTTCGACATGTCCGGAGTCATCGTTTTTCATCCGAAAATCGATTTTTTGGACTGTACCAAAAATGATTCAAAATGTCAATTGGATCGTGCCTCATGTTGAATAGCCACTTTTTAAACCCTCACAGTGACCAAAATGGCCATTTTTACAAAGTTTTGCTTACTCAAAAGCTTCAATTTTGACCCGTTTCAGGCACAGAAATGACTTTAACCACACTTGTTTTAGTTGAAAAAGTCATAATTCACATCCAACAGTCATTTAGAGTCAAAAGATTAAATGTTAAAATTTCATCATTATAGACCATTTTGGGAACGTTCGACATGTCCGGAGTCATCGTTTTTCATCCGAAAATTGATTTTTTGGACTGTACCAAAAATGATTCAAAATGTCAATTGGATCGTGCCTCATGTTGAATAACCACTTTTTAAACCCTCACAGTGACCAAAATGGCCATTTTTACAGAGTTTTGCTTACTCAAAAGCTTCAATTTTGACCCGTTTCAGGCACAGAAATGACTTTAAACACACTTATTTTAGTTGAAAAAGTCATAATTCACATCCAACAGTCATTTAGAGTCAAAAGATTAAATGTTAAAATTTCATCATTATAGACCATTTTGGGAACGTTCGACATGTCCGAAGTCATCGTTTTTCATCCGAAAATCGATTTTTTGGACTGTACCAAAAATGATTCAAAATGTCAATTGGATCATGCCTCATGTTGAATAACCACTTTTTAAACCCTCACAGTGACCAAAATTGCCATTTTTACAGAGTTTTGATTACTCAAAAGCTTCAATTTTGACCCGTTTCAGTCACAAAAATTACTTTAAACACACTTATTTTAGTTGAAAAAGTCATAATTCACATCCAACAGTCATTTAGAGTCAAAAGATTAAATGTTAAAATTTCATCATTATAGACCATTTTGGGAACGTTCGACATGTCCGGAGTCATCGTTTTTCATCCGAAAATTGATTTTTTGGACTGTACCAACAATGATTCAAAATGTCAATTGGATCGTGCCTCATGTTGAATAACCACTTTTTAAACCCTCACAGTGACCAAAATTGCCATTTTTACAGAGTTTTGCTTACTCAAAAGCTTCAATTTTGACCCGTTTCAGGCACAGAAATGACTTTAAACACACTTATTTTAGTTGAAAAAGTCATAATTCACATCCAACAGTCATTTAGAGTCAAAAGATTAAATGTTAAAATTTCATCATTATAGACCATTTTGGGAACGTTCGACATGTCCGGAGTCATCGTTTTTCATCCGAAAATCGATTTTTTGGACTGTAGCAAAAATGATTCAAAATGTCAATTGGATCGTGCCTCATGTTGAATAACCACTTTTTAAACCCTCACAGTGACCAAAATTGCCATTTTTACAGAGTTTCGATTACTCAAAAGCTTCAATTTTGACCCGTTTCAGTCACAGAAATGACTTTAAACACACTTATTTTAGTTGAAAAAGTCATAATTCACATCCAACAGTCATTTAGAGTCAAAAGATTAAATGTTAAAATTTCATCATTATAGACCATTTTGGGAACGTTCGACATGTCCGGAGTCATCGTTTTTCATCCGAAAATCGATTTTTTGGACTGTACCAAAAATGATTCAAAATGTCAATTGGATCATGCCTCATGTTGAAAAACCACTTTTTAAACCCTCACAGTGACCAAAATTGCCATTTTTACAGAGTTTTGCTTACTCAAAAGCTTCAATTTTGACCCGTTTCAGGCACAGAAATGACTTTAACCACACTTGTTTTAGTTGAAAAAGTCATAATTCACATCCAACAGTCATTTAGAGTCAAAAGATTAAATGTTAAAATTTCATCATTATAGACCATTTTGGGAACGTTCGACATGTCCGGAGTCATCGTTTTTCATCCGAAAATTGATTTTTTGGACTGTACCAAAAATGATTCAAAATGTCAATTGGATCGTGCCTCATGTTGAATAACCACTTTTTAAACCCTCACAGTGACCAAAATGGCCATTTTTACAGAGTTTTGCTTACTCAAAAGCTTCAATTTTGACCCGTTTCAGGCACAGAAATGACTTTAAACACACTTATTTTAGTTGAAAAAGTCATACTTCACATCCAACAGTCATTTAGAGTCAAAAGATTAAATGTTAAAATTTCATCATTATAGACCATTTTGGGAACGTTCGACATGTCCGGAGTCATCGTTTTTCATCCGAAAATCGATTTTTTGGACTGTACCAAAAATGATTCAAAATGTCAATTGGATCATGCCTCATGTTGAATAACCACTTTTTAAACCCTCACAGTGACCAAAATTGGCATTTTTACAGAGTTTTGCTTACTCACAAGCTTCCATTTTGACCCGTTTCAGGCACAGAAATGACTTTAAACACACTTATTTTAGTTGAAAAAGTCATAATTCACATCCAACAGTCATTTAGAGTCAAAAGAATAAATGTTAAAATTTCATCATTATAGACCATTTTGGGAACGTTCGACATGTCCGGAGTCATCGTTTTTCATCTGAAAATCGATTTTTTGGACTGTACCAAAAATGATTCAGAATGTCAATTGGATCGTGCCTCATGTTGAATAACCACTTTTGAAACCCTCACAGTGACCAAAATTGCCATTTTTACAGAGTTTTGCTTACTCAAAAGCTTCAATTTTGACCCGTTTCAGGCACAGAAATGACTTTAAACACACTTATTTTAGTTGAAAAAGTCATACTTCACATCCAACAGTCATTTAGAGTCAAAAGTTTAAATGTTAAAATTTCATCATTATAGACCATTTTGGGAACGTTCGACATGTCCGGAGTCATCATTTTTCATCCGAAAATCGATTTTTTGGACTGTACCAAAAATGATTCAAAATGTCAATTGGATCGTGCCTCATGTTGAATAACCACTTTTTAAACCCTCACAGTAACCAAAATGGCCATTTTTACAAAGTTTTGCTTACTCAAAAGCTTCAATTTTGACACGTTTCAGTCACAGAAATGACTTTAAACACACTTATTTTAGTTGAAAAAGTCATAATTCACATCCAACAGTCATTTAGAGTCAAAAGATTAAATGTTAAAATTTCATCATTATAGACCATTTTGGGAACGTTCGACATGTCCGGAGTCATCGTTTTTCATCCGAAAATCGATTTTTTGGACTGTACCAAAAATGATTCAAAATGTCAATTGGATCATGCCTCATGTTGAATAACCACTTTTTAAACCCTCACAGTGACCAAAATGGCCATTTTTACAGAGTTTTGCTTACTCAAAAGCTTCAATTTTGACCCGTTTCAGGCACAGAAATGACTGTAAACACACTTATTTTAGTTGAAAAAGTCATAATTCACATCCAACAGTCATTTAGAGTCAAAAGATTAAATGTTAAAATTTCATCATTATAGACCATTTTGGGAACGTTCGACATGTCCGGAGTCATCGTTTTTCATCCGAAAATCGATTTTTTGGACTGTACCAAAAATGATTCAAAATGTCAATTGGATCATGCCTCATGTTGAATAACCACTTTTTAAACCCTCACAGTGACCAAAATTGCCATTTTTACAGAGTTTTGCTTACTCAAAAGCTTCCATTTTGACCCGTTTCAGGCACAGAAATGACTTTAAACACACTTATTTTGGTTGAAAAAGTCATAATTCACATCCAACAGTCATTTAGAGTCAAAAGAATAAATGTTAAAATTTCATCATTATAGACCATTTTGGGAACGTTCGACATGTCCGGAATCATCGTTTTTCATCTGAAAATCGATTTTTTGGACTGTACCAAAAATGATTCAGAATGTCAATTGGATCGTGCCTCATGTTGAATAACCACTTTTGAAACCCTCACAGTGACCAAAATTGCCATTTTTACAGAGTTTTGCTTACTCAAAAGCTTCCATTTTGACCCGTTTCAGGCACAGAAATGACTTTAAACACACTTATTTTAGTTGAAAAAGTCATACTTCACATCCAACAGTCATTTAGAGTCAAAAGATTAAATGTTAAAATTTCATCATTATAGACCATTTTGGGAACGTTCGACATGTCCGGAGTCATTGTTTTTAATCCGAAAATTGATTTTTTGGACTGTACCAAAAATGATTCAAAATGTCAATTGGATCGTGCCTCATGTTGAATAACCACTTTTTAAACCCTCACAGTGACCAAAATGGCCATTTTTACAGAGTTTTGCTTACTCAAAAGCTTCAATTTTGACCCGTTTCAGTCACAGAAATGACTTTAAACACACTTATTTTAGTTGAAAAAGTCATAATTCACATCCAACAGTCATTTAGAGTCAAAAGATTAAATGTTAAAATTTCATCATTATAGACCATTTTGGGAACGTTCGACATGTCCGGAGTCATTGTTTTTCATCCGAAAATCGATTTTTTGGACTGTACCCAAAATGATTCAAAATGTCAATTGGATCATGCCTCATGTTGAATAACCACTTTTTAAACCCTCACAGTGACCAAAATGGCCATTTTTACAGAGTTTTGCTTACTCAAAAGCTTCAATTTTGACCCGTTTCAGGCACAGAAATGACTTTAAACACACTTATTTTAGTTGAAAAAGTCATAATTCACATCCAACAGTCATTTAGAGTCAAAAGATTAAATGT